>NW_014560673.1:9365-36774 GCF_001313825.1 Dinoponera quadriceps
ACTCGTACGTATCGATTATTTATTGATAACTACATCTTCGTATTTAAGTTAATTTTTTCTGGTAAAAATTTTATAACTATCTTTAAAATTTGAGGTTCTTACAGATTATAAAACATCTTTAAACTTTTTCATCAAGATGAACGAAATTTTTATAAAACAGTCAAATTTTCTCTTTTGTATGTAATAAAATTACAATAATATACAAAATAGTATGAAATGTTCCATTTGGATAAAACAAAATTATTTTAATTAATTCATGTCCATTATAAAATTATAAACTTCCATAATAGTCTTCATTTTGTTTCGAACTATTATAAAATAAAATGCTTTTCAGGATGAAATTATATATTCTCTTTTAATGTTCATGTCTTCTTTAACCTTATATTTTTCATACAACAATAAGCGCCTTTTATGTTAAAATTATATTTACATATTTTTTATACAATAAGAAGCACCTTTCATATTAAAATTATATTTTCAACATTTTCTTTTTTAAATCGTTGAATAATTCTGGCGTATTCTATGTAATATAACATCAATGTTATTGTTACTTAATGTTTGCTGTGGTGCGCTTTTTATATAATTGTAACATATCCTACAAAATATAATTTTCACTGAACTTACAGCTAATAATGACAGCTAATAATAAGTTAACATATGTTTCCTTATTATTAGCTTAACATTATATAAATTCATTGCAAAACACATAAAGCAACACATAACGCAATAAAACAAATGAAGCGTAAAATGATTTTCGCAGTTATCAACAGGTAGTTTGTGTACTGTATGGATTAATATTCATGTTAAATGGAAACAGTTTCATGTTAAATGGAATAAGTTTCAAATTAATGATCATTTTTCATAAATTGTTAAAAATATACGCTAAAAATCAGTGAGAAATAGAAAATTTAATGTATATTAAATAGTTCTTAGAAAGAAAATATAATTCCTAGGAAGAAAATATAATTAAAAATAATACTGGAATTTATTTGTATTTGTGATAATAAATTGTAATCATAGATATTCCTCAGAAAATTGTAGTATTTTACAATAAATATCTAGAAAAAAGGAAAAAACTACAAAAATAATAAGAAAATATCTGAGAAAAAATGTGTATATATGAACATGCAAAGTTCTCCATTAAGTGATTCTTTTTTAAATTATAAGAAAAATAAAGTTTTTTTGAAAAAGTGGTGATATTTTTATTCTAATGTGAAGTATAGACTACGATTAAATGTAGAATGATATCTAATAAATGGCAAACTCGACTTTTTTTGCAAATGGTAACTATTTTTAGGAAATCTCGCATCACGTTTTTGCGTAATTGCGGCGTGATTTCGTGAACACTTTTGATATTGTCCTTGATCTCTTAAATCGTTTGCGAAGCATTGATGTAGACCTTCACATAGTCCCAAAGAAAATAATCTAGCAGTATTAAATCGCATCATCTAAGCGGCTAATTATTGTCTCTGCCTCAACAAATAATGAGTCGAAGGAATGTTTCACGCAATAATGTGGTTGTTTCGCTATTTCTGCGGTACGTTATGCCATCCTGCTAAAATATAAATTGCCCAGTTTCAAATCATATACTTCAGGCCAAAAAAATCGGTCAGCATCGTTTAGTAACGCAGCTTATTAACTGAAACGGTGGCACCTGCTTCGTTTTCGAAAAAAAACAATTGATCTGGATGGCCAACCACAGATTGGAGTCTTTATATCACTAACTTAACCCAAACGCTCAAATTCCTTTATTAGGTTAACAATAGTTGGACGAAAAGTTGCTTTATTATAACCAAAAACAATACAAACTTTACGAACCGTTTCCGCGAAATTTTTGCCATTTTTGTACGGGATTTTCACAATTTCTATACGTTGTTGAAGAGTATATCGTTTCATTTTCGTTAACCGTATATTTTTTATTTGTCAGCTGTTAAGGAATGACAATTCTATTTTTAACTCTTTCTGCTCGGCTGATTGCAATTGTAATCACTAACTGTTAAGTTCCCTCACTGTAACTCTTGCCGTGCCCAAAGACAAGATAAATTGAAAGACCCATAGTTTTTCACGTGCAAAAATAAATTCAGGTCAGAAAAGGTTAATAGGTTAAGAATGCCGTGAAATTTAAAATAAAACCTTTTAATAGAAAGCTCTGTATAAAAAAGATTTCATTTTTCATTCAGAAAAATTTTTCATTTTTACAAGATATAAAATTTTTTTGTTGCCTACATTTTTCTAAAAATGTTCAAATTTATTGATTTTTTCTTCAAAAAGGTATTGATTTTTCCATTACAAATTTTTCACCAGAGTCGTTTCAGACGTTTTTGTGCTGAAAACATTATTTTTTGTTATAACCTGGTTTGAGCGTAAAGTATAAGGCAAGATTTATGGCCCTGTAAAGCGTTTAACTCCAGTCTCACGTGCCCCGTTCGATTGCGCTATAAGGAACCGCGGAAGAAAGAAGACGCACGCAAATTCGGGGAAAGTAAAGAAACGAAAGTCGCTAATGGACAACAGATTATGATTATTAATTTATTATTGAAGGAGACTGGAAAGTAATTTCAGGAGAAAATAGTAGCTCTCAATTTCTTTATGGTAAACTAAAATTGTTTTCTTTATATAGCGAAGATTAATAGTTACAACAATGAAATAAAAGTTAAAACGATGAAAATTACCACTACTGATAATAATAATAATAATAATAATAATAATAATAATAATAATAATCGAAACATGAAAAAAATTGGAAATCAAAATGACGGAGTATTGCATTGACAAGGCAAAAGAAATGGAGAGTTGAAGAAATATACGCTGAATCTTATTAGGTTCTTGAATTAATTTTCGCTGTTTCTTGCTACAAAAACTAATGTTTACTTCAAAAGACGGTCCATTATATCTTATTCAAAGTATTGTTCTTCGGAAGCTACAACTTTTTCCTACTTTTCGGGTAACACATGTATTTCGCGGTAGAAAAATTTAGGTTCTTTTAAAGCAATCTAATCATCGAACCATTCTTTGATATTTTCAAAACAACTGAAGTGCTCCTCAGAAAGGCCAGATTGCATCGACTGAAACAAATGGTAACCTGAAGGAACAATATTTGGTGAATAGAGCGGGTGGGGTAAGATATCTCATTTAAGTGACTTCAAAATTTCCTTCACTGGAGTTGTAACATGTAGTCTAGCATTGTCTTGGAAAAGAATAATTTTATCATATCTTTTGGCATATTGCGTGTGTTTTTCTTTAAATGCTTGATTTAAATTTAGTAATTGTCGATTCAAATTGAGTAATTGTCGTCGGTAGCGTTCAGTATTAATGGTTTGAGTTGCAACAACTCATAATATTCTACACAGAATTGATTCCACCAAATGCATAGCATGACCTTCTTTTCATGAATATCCTGTTTTGGTAATAATGTTGATGGTTTGCCGGGACATTCCCATGATTTTTTAAACTTAGAAATGTCGTAACGAATCCACTTTTCATCGTTACAATTCCATGCAAAAACGACTTCCGTTTTTGTCTTTAAAGCAGCAATTCACAAATGATTACACGTTTCGAAATGTCTTTCTCTCCCAGTTTTCTTGATTCTAGATCATTCCCATTGCTTTTAAACGTTTGCTAACAGTTGGCTTATCGACATCTAATGTTTCTGACAACTCCTTGAACGTCTGAGATGAATCTTCTTCCAGTAATACCTCCAATTCTCCATCTTCAAATTTTTCGGCTGACCAGGGCGCTCTTTGTCAGTCAAAATCGTTGTCTTTGAATCGTCCAAACCGATCTCTACAAGTTGTTTCAAATAGAGCATGCTCTCCGTAAACCTCCACTAGCAAACGATGACTGAGTGCGAGCATGGCATGGTAGACAACGCACCGATTTACTATGTTAGAAGTCCCGGGTTCGATCCCCGGCAGAGTCAGACAATTTTTCATACGTTCGTAGCTCCTTTTCGGTCTAGCAAATTACCAATATTCATTAGTACCAAAAGTATTTATTCATGCCACCGAAACCTCTTTCCAAAAATTTGCCGTTCAGAACCGGCGTTTAAACTGTAGGTCCCATGCATGCGTATAATCTATGTGCGCATCACATGTATACGTGAATGAGAAAGGTAGGTCTAATCTCGTCACTGGGCTGTAGCATCATTGATAATAATGATGAGTAGACGATGACTTTCAACGGCAGATTTCTTAAGATAAAAACCAAAAAGTAGTGCTTTCCGCAAATGTTTTTTTTTTTATACAGAACCCGGTCTTCAATGCAATAAAGAATGGTATTCTTTGCGCTACGATCTAATGTCACGCACTGATTATTAAAATCTATTGACAATACTTTCATATTCATTAGCAGTCACTTTTAGCCATGTTGAAATAGCACAACTACTGACCTCTATTAATCAACAGAGAGAATTAATTCAAACATCTAATACTTTGATAAACGCATTAGTAGGAGCGCTATGATTCATCGAAAAAGCAAGAATACATTTTGTTTTTTAACTACCAATAGTTATTGCAATCTATCACATCCAAGGATATTAAGCAATATTTGTGAGATGATTGACGTGCCCGTATGTGCCCATTGGCACATTCAATTAGTTCCTATTTAATTATTAATTATGTCCGTTGCAGTCTTCTTTTTCAGTCTTCCTGCTGTGTTTGTGGTGGTCATTAAATGACTACCTAACACATTGGGATGTATTGCTATACTTTTCCTGTAAGCCTTCGTTGAAGATACTATTTCCTCTTTGATATACAGGGTATTCAAGTCTTGGTATAGGGTTTCGTTTGTTACGAACCATGGAACATCCGTTATAACACGAAGGATTTTGGATTGAAACCTTTGTAGTATCACTAATATCTCTACATTGGAGTGTGATGCGGTTCCCCATAATTGAATCCCATAAGTACAAATAGGTTTAATCACAACTTTGTAAATTAGTAGTTTGTTTCTCAGATTTATTTGAGATTTGCGGCCGATCTTCCAGTAGAATTTTCTTAATAACAAACCGAGTTGTTTTCTCTTGGTGAATATATGGTTCTTCCATGGTGGTTCTTCCATCGTGAATACGTTCTTCCATGTGAGTCTTCTGTCAAGGTGCAGTCCAAGATATCTAACATGGCCAGCTTGTGGTATTGGTATATTATTCAATTTAACGGGTGAGCAAGTTGAGTGATCCATGGTAAATGAAACGTTTGTAGATTTGCATTTGTTTGCCTTTATCCTCCACATCTTAAACCATTTGGAGATGTTGTTTAGTGACCTCGTAGCACCTTGTAGCAGTGAGGATGCTAGTAAGGGGACTTCGTGAGTTGCCATAATTGCCGTATCGTCAGCAAACGTCCCGACAGTAATAGATTTATCCGTGGGCAGGTCGGCTGTAAAGAGTAGGTACAAACTGGGTCCCAGGATACTGTTTTGAGGAACGCTTGCTCGTGCCCTATACAGTCCCGTTTGTGAATATCCGTAACAAAGAATCTACGATCCTCCAAATAGGATTTAAAAAGGAAGAAATAACCAGCTGATAGGTAATGTTTTATTTTAAAGAGGAGTCCCTCATGCCACACTCTGTCAAACGCTTAAACCACGTCTAGGAACACAGCTGAGCAGTACTTTTTCCTTTTGAAAGTATTATGGATTTTGGTAACAAGTCTATGAACTTGTGCTATGCTTCTGACGAAAACGAATTGATGGTCCGAAATAAGTTTTCTTTTTTTTATGATAGATATTAATCTTGTTATTAATAAAGTTTCCAGAAATTTGGAAGTAAACTGATTGGTCTATATGATTTTGGATCATTTGATCTCTTATCCGGTTTGAGAATCATTATTACTTGCGCTACTTTCTATTGGAGGAAGTATAGAGCTCAGACTTAAAATAGCGTTGAATAATTGAGTTAAGTATATTACATCTACATTTGGAAGCTTACGTAGAACACGATCAGTAACTAGTAGTTAGTCAGTAACTTGTAGTTAGTCGCTTCTTTGCAATTCAAATTTTTTAATGCTATTGATAATTCTTTTTTGGTAAACTTGTTGAAAGCTTAGTCGTTATTATGCGGCATATCAAGATATATCATGATATTGGACAGATGTTCTTGTGGTCCTTCATACGGGTGCGGGATAAAGACGCTCTTAAAGTGTTCAGCGAAGGTTTTGGCTTTCTCTTCATTACTCCTAGCTCATGTGTCTTGATCTTTGCGCAATGGTGCTGAAGCTATTATGGATTTCTTTAATTTTTTGGAAGCCTTCCACAGGGAGTAATCTGCAGTAGTTGAGGCACCAAGATTTTGTAAATAAGAATATATGTCGGCATTTTGTCGCTATGTAGAAGTTTTTTAAGTTCCCGGGTAGTGTGGTTAAGTTTAGTTTTAACTAGAGAACCTCTTGTTTGCTGCCAGTATTTATGAATGTGCCTTTCTCTGCTACTTTAACGAGTATACTCGTATTCTTGGAAAACTGAAGTTTTAATTCTGGCCCTTTATTGGTTGGGGTCGAGTCCCAAGCCACATTCTGTATTGTTGTGACGAACTCCTCTACCGCTACAACTATATCACTTTCGGTTTTTAGCTTTACTTTAATGTTTATGATGTTATTAACGTAAGATTGAAAATGGCTCCAGTTTGTTTTATGCGTATGGAGGACACACTTTTTTGGTTGCATAACGATCATCCCTATCAAAGTTAAGATTACTGATGTGTGTCCGAGAATAATTCCAGGCTGGTTTGGCTGTTAATATATTTGTTAGAAATACCCTTAGTTAAGCAAAAATCTATAAGATCTGGAATTTTATCTTTGCCCCATGGCAATATGATGGATGCCTTGTGAATACGACGCCGAATCCCAGCTTGTCTATGATTTTAAATAATTTGCGTCTTTTCGTTGTTGTGAGCCTGGATCCCCAATAGGTATGCTTTGCATTGTAGTCATCTCCAGCGATGAATCGATTTCCCAGGGAGTTGAAGAAATTGGTAAATCGTTGCTTCTTAATGTTGTACCTTGGGGAACAGTAGATAGCTGTAAAATTGATTGGAGCATGCCAGTCCTCCACTATAATGCTTGTGGTCTGGATATCCTCTTCTTCGAATGAGTTATTTTGGAAATGTTTTATTTTATTTTTGTTGAGGACTGCCGTGCTCCCATGTGCTGAGACGTCAGGATATATGTTATAGTTTAGAATACAATAACTCTTCCTAGTACAATGAGTTTTTGAAATTAGCTTAACATCTATGTTATGTGTTTAGGAAGATTTTGAGTTCTTCCATGTTTTGAGCGAGCCCATTAACATTTCAATGGGCTAGTTTTATGGAATTTTATTTTCCGTAATCTTAGCTATGAAGTTTCCAATCATCTTGATTATTTGGTACAGTACAAAATGCGACATTTTCACTATATTCATGTTCTCAGGGATCGGATTTTCTCTTTGTATTTCTTTCTGTCTTTGCAAATTAAGGTTGTGTTGCATATTATTACTAGCTGATCTTGACTGTGATTTTCCACTCACGATTTCAGAGTAAGTTGAATTATTTCCTCCAGGTTTTTTCTGACCTGTATTTCTACTTTTGGAGATAGTTTCGTCAATGTCGGTGCGTTTCGTGCTCTAAAAGAAAGGTACATATCTTTTTGTATCTCCTTAAATACATTGCATCCCCTGTAAATAGCCGGGTGGTTGCCATCGCACGAGACACACTTAATCTTGTCGAATCTTTCTTTACGATATCAGTTGACTGTGAGATGCTCCTCAATGCATTTTACACATCTTAACTGACGGTAACAAAATTTCTTAGTGTATCCATACCTTTGACAGTTTGCGCATTGGGGAATGTCTCTTTTAGGCCTGGGAATTTCAAAGGTAACTTTACAATTTAACATGTGTTCGATTGTGTAAATTGACTTATTATTTGTATTAGATTCAAGATCAACAAGGAATATTGGTAGTGGTTTCTTTATCAGTCTGTTTTTAATATTCCAGATGTTGTTGACTTTGTGCCCAAGTACCTCTATGGCTGCTTTAAGTTCTTCAATATCTATAAGTGGATGCTTGTTTCTTAGGACAGCTCGGAAGTTTCTTTCCTGTTTCTATTTGTACGTATGGAACTCCATACCCTTCTCGCGTAATTCTTTTACTATGATGATGTATGCTGTTGTCGATTTTGATTGTATCTTAACTTGTTCATCGCGTAGGATTTTTATTATATAATCATCCTTGGCTTTTTCATTTAGTAGTTTAGTGAGCGGTTGGATATTGGCTATTCTGTCTACGAATATGAGAGGTGGTTTGATAGTTTATTCTTTTGTCGTTTCAATTCGATTCTTGTTGCTTATCAACATCAAGGCATGCATATGAATTTGACGTCGGTACAGAGATATTTAAACAGCATCCATCTAGGTTGGTTTGTCCACGTTTGTCTTGATGTATTCCTGGGTTAGTACGTCTGGGTAAGTAATGTTTTCTTCTTGGTTGCTTCTTTCCAAGCACCTTTTCCGTTTTCCATTATTTTATCCTTCAGAAGAGGGGTTTGAGGAATAGCTTTTGCTATACTGTGAGTATATCCGCTAATTAAATTGGAGCACAGTCTGTTTAACAGATAGTTCCTGTTATTAATGTTTTAGATGTTATTTTTTTCAGCAAGTGCAGGAATTTGTTTATTGGTCATACTTGTTGATGAATTTTCTAATAAGTTGACTGTTTGACCAGAATTAGACAATGGGCGACCTCCCCCCCCCCTCAAAATCTTTGGGGCCGACCTCCGAGGAGGGTGGATTTTTTGAGTTTCTTGGGCCACCTGGGGCAATTACTTCCGTTTTAGTTTTGTCCATTGCTTATATTACTAGTTTTGGTTTTGGTCCGGATATTTTATTTCCCCGATACCCTCCAGTTAGAGATGACAAACGCCGGTAAGCTTGCTCCAAACTGCCACCTGGAGAGGAACCCGATGGGAAATTAGTAACCTCTCACGAGGCGATGATAAATGAAAAATATTTTGCTAAAGATGTTACAAATATCCTGTCAAGGATGTTACAAACAGAGGACATATTCGTGGCATCATTTCGCCATTGGTATCTCTTATGAGAAGGCACACACTAGTGCACGCGTGGCGGACGAAACTCTTCATGCATATTAGCGCGAATATTAATAGATATATTAGGAGTATTCAAAAATTTCCGCCGTTTGTAGGAGAAAGGAGATAGGATCAAGCAGGAAATCAGAACACATTTATTCAACAAAATATTGACCATTAGCATGACATTTTATCATTTTTCTGGCAACAAATAAGTGTCCCTGTGATAGAAGGCCTCGAGGTTCGAATTGGAGAAAGACAACAATAAATTTTTCAACATCTGCAACTGTGGTGAACCGTTGTTGTGCTAGGAAATGTTATATTGAGCAAAACAAATAAAAGTCGAAAGATGCTAAATCTGGGTAATAAGCCGGGTGTAGTAAAACTTCCCACTTTAACTGTTCAAGAGTTGATTTTGTGATTGCACTACCAGGTTGATTGAAAAGTCTTTAGAAAGACACATTAGTGATGTTGTTATCTTCAATGCACTGTAAGTTTCCAGTAGTGCTAACTTTCACACCTCTCACTACATAGTTGCAGACAGCTATGACAATCAGTATATTTGTGACAGCCACCGGAAGCATATAAACTCTGATATTTTGTAAAAATGGAAAAAACTGAAATTCGTGCAGTGATTAAGTATTTCTATCAAAAATTCATGCCACCGCAAAAAATGATTGGGAACTTCCAAAAACCTTTGAAGGATTCTGTTCCGTCGAATGCAACCGTATATAACTGGATAGCTGAGTTTAAACGTAGTCGTATCAGCACATTGGTTGCACGACACAGTGGTCGTCCAAATGAAGTGACTACACCAAAAATGAGTAAAAAATCCATGATATTGTTTTGGATGACCCCAAAGTGAAATTGCATAAACTAGCTGCGGCAGTAAGCATCTCACCTGAACATGTGTTCAATATCCTGCACGAACATTTGAGTGTGAGGAAACTAACTGCAAGATGGGTGCTGCAATTGCTAACAATCGATCAAAAACGTGAATGAGTTCGCACTTCTCAGCATTGTTTGGACATGTTTAAGCGCAAATCAGAGGAATTTTTGCGTCGATACATAACCGCTAATGAAACATGGGTCCACCATTATACCCTTGAATCGAAATAACAATCGGCACAGTGGGTTCCAAAGGGAAAGTGTTCCGAAGCGAACGAAGATGCAACAATCGGCTGGAAAGTTTCTGGCCATTGTGTTTTGGGATGCACACGAAATAATCCTCATCGATTATCTTGGAAAAGAAAGAACAATCGCAATGGAATATTATGCATCATTGCTAAACCGATTGAATAATGAAATCAAGAAAAAGCGGCCTCATTTATCGAAGAAAAAAATTATCTTTTATCAAGACAATGCACCAGCTCACAAGTCCGTAAAAGCAATGGCAAAATTGAACAAATTGAGGTATGAATTGCTCTTACATTCATCACATATTCTTCAGATCTGGCCCCATGTGACTTCTACATGTTTCCAAATCTCAAATGATGTCTCCAAGAAAAGAGATTTGCTTCAAATGAAGAGATGGAATGGGAAGTAGACGCATATTTTGGCGGTTTATAAAGTTCTTATTATTTGAAATACTTAAAGAAACTAGACACTCGTTGGACTCGATGTATTAAGCTAAAAGGAGATTATGTTGAAAAATAAAGTTGAGTTTTGCTAACAAAACGTTTTTTTTTAATTTTCTTTCTTAGGACTTAGTAATCAACCTAGTACATGAGGTCTGACATTGTCGTGTGATAGGATAATTGGGTGACGTCTTTTACCAGTCTATGTGCGTTTTCGCTCAATTTCAGTGTTGAGTTTCGTCAATTGAGTGCTATACCGTTGTACAGTGATTATTTCGTCCGATTTCAACATTTCGATGTTGACAACACTCCATGAATATCCTACCACACACATGACAGCACTTTTTTCCCGTGGATATTCTGTTTTGCAGTAAATATTGATGACTGGCCCAGATTGACCTAGGATCGCTTATATACTGGGTTGTCACAATAGATCCATTTTTCATCGCCGGTTATCTCCTTCCACAAGAAATTCTTTCGTTGAAACCGTTGCAGCAACGACATGCATTTGCCCAATCGTTGACCAACATTACGTTTCGTTAAAGTATGCGGAATCCATTTACTAACCTTCTGAATCTTTCCCAACACTTATAAACTCGTACCACCGTCGATTGATTCACTTTTAAACGTTTCATCAGTTACGTGGTCGATTGTATGGCATCCTCTTGCAATAGCAATTCCAGCTCCTCAACTACGAATTCCTTCGGTCTACTAACGCGTGGTTTGTCTTTCAAGCTTCGATCACTTTTCTTAAACCTGGCAAACCATTCTCGACACGTTCGCTCACCAATAACCGTATCACCATAAGCTTGATATATTAATCAATATGCTTTACTTGCACTTTTTCTTAAATTAAATATGAATAACAAACCGTGGCCCTTATGAACTTTATCGGCCGCCATAATTGGTTTCATGAGTAAAATAACTGCATGGGGAGTCGGCCGGTTAGACGACTACAGCGACATGTATCGGTAGCGGCAGAAACGTTTGCATACCCCTAATTGAAAGGAAGTTTCGAAGTGATCGGAAAGAAAACCTATTAGAAATAATTATTACATTGTTTTGAAAAGGACGATTGACGAGATGATTGATCTTGAACACGAGAATTAGAGGATGCGGACAGATATTAAGACAATTATTTGGTTGGTAATAAGTGTGGTGAGAAAATATGTCCAATTAAAATGAAGCACGGCATAAGAATGACTAAGCGCGATTTTTCTGCGGTCCAACAACATTCTTTTTTTTATTTCGAATCAGTAAGAGCATTATCGCACACCTTAGACGTAAGAGTGATAACAATTACGATACAGTGTCGCCTAAAAGTCATAGTTTCGATTAGAGATGCTTTGAACGAAAGAAGAGTAATTTTTAGTAGCAATACAAATGATTAGCAAACGAAAAGAGCACGCCATAAAGTTAGATTAACAACAGCATCATTCAACCAGCAATATAAAGGTACAGATACAGTACAACAGATACAGGTAGACGATTCGCTCCCGTGGTATCGACCGCATATCGACATAAATTTTAAACAATTAAGTTATATGAATTATAAGTATTACGAAATTTTTAAAGGTTGAGCATCATGTTCTGTAACGGTTCGTTCGGGATGACAAAATTTGATGGCTAATTTTTAATTCAGGATGACGGAGTTTCTGAAAAAAATGCCGCGTCACCCTTGTCGCTTGTAAAAGCAGTTGCCAGAGTGAGTCGTTCACGCGGTCGTAAAAACAATTCATAAAAAAGCAAGTCAGCGTTAATATAATACATGCCAAAGAACTAATAGTCATAGACATATAATATATAGAAAGAAAAACGAATAATATTGTTTCGTCCTGCGTACTTCACGGAAAATGAATTTATTTTTTGCCCTTTCTTACAAACTCTAGTTCTCTTGCCTTGGGAAACACACATTTGACCAAGCGGCACCCTGTAATGAAACTCTAATATGACTAGGAACATAGTCTAAGAGGTCGACCAGATGTGGAAAGACGTTGGTCCGCCATAAAACTCAAATCCAAAAGTTGTTAATAAGATTTCTATAACACATCTGATACAACTAATGTTTTCCAACATATCTGTTCTGCGAATAGTATAAAGCAAACACGCAGCGATCCCTCTCTCACCCTCACGTCTTGCGTGCGCTTTTATGGTTGTTAGCATTTTAAGAATCACGTTCAAACTTCACCCATTGTTCCTCCAAAAGAAAGATACGTTCAAACAAAACATAAGTCCCTCTCCCCAATTGTAGGAGTGGCCAATTTCTGTCTCCTACGTCTAGAGGGTTGTCATCACTTTTTACTTAAAAAAACTATTGGAAAACCTCTCAGTCCTCTACATCACCCTTCCACGAAAATTGTTCTCATTGGCAATTATCATCTGCCATTCTTAAAATTCTCCATATAAAAACCCAAATCTCTTGCCACCTCGAGCAGTACCCCGCAGTTCTTTAGCAGTACCCCGCAGTTCTCCAACAGTATCCGGCAGTATCAGTATCTAGCAATGCCCCACAGTTCTTTTAGCAGTTTTGAGAAATCTTGACAGTTCTCAGCAGTTCTTAGCATTTTGGGATTCTCATTCTCGGATTAGATATCCAATCTCAACGTTTTCTTTAAGTTATAGTTTTCATTTGTCACCGTCATTATGTTAGTTCTCATGTATATATGTGTATTAATGTTTTGTATTAATCCGACCACAGACATGTTGTGCGTACAATACACCACAGTCGATCCACTTAAATGTAAATCTCTATTTCATATTTAAACATGATTTTTAATAATTTCACTATAATTTCCAATCCTACTTTACTCCTTAAACACACATATACACAGCGTGATTATTATCTTCCCTGTATTATATGTTATTCTCACCATACCGACATATTAAACATTTTTGTTACATTAAATCCGATTATATTACATTAAGTTACACAGGTTACTTTTTATTTAATATTATTTTAATCTTCATCTTTTATTTCCATTATTTCAATAATGCTGATTTATAAATGTTTTTTTGATGTTAAAACATATTTTTCATTGTTTAACTTTAGCTAACCGTCTCATCTTTTAAATATTGTATTTTTTACAATGACTTTTCTCATCAATTTCTCACTATTGAAAAATGATCTATATGAGAAGCAAATTATGTTATTAGTATAATTAATATACTCTTTTATTCAAAATTTCCTAAATTTATCTAAGTTTGTTACATTTATTCATTCATTTCCTTTCAATCACTTCAATCAGAATTCCTCTTTCAACACTCTCATATGGTCCTATCCCAGATAAAAGATTAAGTTCCTTGATCTAAATAAAGGACCTAACGTGCGTTCTGCGATCTGACTAAATGGGCCTTTCCGGACATTGACCTGATCCCCGGGCCTGCCAGTACATTTAGGCCTCGCGAGTGGCCAGGACGAGTTTGCGATGTTTGTTGCATACATCCTCTTCCAAGACGTAATAAGTATAATTGCTGTAATAAATATGTCGATATGCATAATAATCGCAGTTATTTAGGCTCCGCGATACATTTCAACGTATGCTACGTTAGAGTAACATGGCGAGGAGCAGAAATTGGGGAAAAAAGAAAATGAAAAATCAATAGAGTATGTAGGTTGGAACGTCTGCCAAAATCGCTGTAGATGTAACACTATCTTTATTGCTCATTACATATTGAAAGACAATAGAATAATGCCTTCAGTATGAAAATGTCCAAAACAAATTTAATCTTTCTATTTTATGTGTTCATCTTCCAATTTTAAAGACAAACTCAGATTTTTTTATCAGCGCAAATGTTATAAATGTTCGACTGCTTTTAGAAAACATAACGATTGAATACTTCGTCAACATAATTAGTCTAAATTTAGGAATCTATCTATAAAGACCAATCACTTATAACTCATTAATCGCTTTGTTTTGCTGAATACATGCTTTGAGTACAAAACAAAGGATAAGCAATACCTTTGTCTTTATATCGTGTAAACTTATTATAAATAATAAATCTGTAGTAGTTATGATCATATGGCCTAGATGATGCCTCACGATTTCAGAATTATCACAAGCTAAAATCATATTTAAGAATATCCTCCCTCTAATGATTATTAATCACATATGATAATTCTGCTCTAGGTCCGGATCCTACTTTTAACCCCAACCTGTTTTCCGAAGATGAAGAAGAATCATACCAAGAATTTCAGGCAAGCTCGCGAACCATTTCGGAGGCGCAGCCACCACCGATTGCGCCGATGACTCCTCGCAACACCCGACTCAATCCAAATCGACCTCAAATCTCAAATCAGTTTCTAACATCGGAGAATTTGCCATCATCGTTAGCGAGAGTCGAAGGCTATGAAAGCGAGTTTCCATACGTAGATATGCAAGATATGGGTAATCTATACGAAAATATTCGAAACGCTTCTACAAACACCTATCGTACACCACCGAGACACAATCCGCCTCGGTGTTGCGACGTGCCGGCCCTGCAATCGCCAAAGAACGCAGTGGCACCTACTCAAACGTTAATAGCAACTTCGAACGCCAATGCCGACTATGCCAACAGTATCCAAAGGATGAAGAACGCTCTCGCGGATCAGCAAGCGGGTATGGCCACGAAAAAGGAATTGGAAAACAACAAGCTCAATCAACTCTCACAGGACGATAAGGCGAACCTAACGACCAGTCCGGCGAACATTATTTCGATGTCCATGTACAACGGTCAAATCTCGAACGCAGAAGCGTCGAGCAGCCGGCACATTTCTCAGGCCTCAATCTTGAAGAGTTTAGAAAGTACCATAGATTGCTCTCCGGCGCAAACCGTGTATTTGAATGGTTTAAATAATACTGCGTGCGGGAGCAACGTTAGCTCGATTATCACGCCACACATTAGTGCCGTTCAAGCCGCGACTTCGCAAAGCACTCATAGTTTTGTACATAGTAAAAATAATCAAAACACCGGGACGAATGCGATACCTTTGAATGGCTCTTCTCATATGCTTGGGCAAGGATTGACTTTGTTTACTAAAAGCGGTGTACACACCACTACCGGAGTGGTTTCGCCGGCATGTTCCTATCAATTTCCGGAAAACATTGACCAGTGTTTCGAATCGTGTTCGCAATGTTTTTCGAAGCACGGGACTAAAGATCTCAAATGTCACGTGTGTTATGGGAAGATGAATCCAGGCTACGTGAACATTGGCACGCCCGCTAATGGTAAACCGGAGATGCACTTTATCGACGACGAAATTCGCGCCGATACAGAAACATTGGAGCTAATGCGTAGCGTTCATAGAACTTCGACAGTGATCAGCATCAGTCCGATGTGCTCAAACGACTCAATTGTTCGAAGCTGCAGTGTCGGGTATTTAGACTTGGTGGATGCTCAATTGGTTCCGTGCGACGTAGCCTTAAGAATGCTTCGACGAGATGCGCCAAACAAGAGGCTAGTTTTGGTGTCGCGAAAAACGAAACGAAGGAAAAAGAATAAGCCCCAACATACTGATATAATTCAACAGAGCTCAAAACCGCCCAGACTCCGTAATTGCGGCAAGTCCAAAAGTCTTGATTCTAGCGATATATTTCCGAGTAACGAACAGATCATTACTGCGCCGCAATTGCCAGAACATATTGAAGAGGCGACAGGTATTGTTAATTGCGAGACTGTCGATGATAAGTGCAGCGAATTTATGGTACAACCGATAGATGAAACACACGAGGTTGTGTCTAAATACGAAGAAATTGAGAAAAACATTACCGGAAGTCTTACAAGGGAAAAACTGAACCAGTTAGAAGCTGCTGCATCTCCCATTAGGTGAGTACAGTCTGTTTAATAAAAGCGTCACCGATATAACTTTGAAATCAATTATTATACAAAAATGTTTTAAATCACTTACGTAATATAAATATAATAATATATTTAGTACTCAATCATTATAACGCTATTAATAAGTCATCCAATCACCACCATCAGCTATTGTCTGATATCTGTGAGGCATACTATTTACCAATGTTACAATACATTTCCAAGGTAAAGATCGTTATTTCAAACAATTTGTCAAGATAGTTGTTTCGTCAAGTACATTTTTTCTCCCATGTAGCATCATCTTCATTAATCCCCAGACATTTTTTTCCCCAGTAGGATTTGCATCTGGTTATTGAAATGGCCAATCTAATGTTTCGATGTTATTTTCTTCTTTCCATTGACAGCAAAAACGACTACAATATTTTGGATCAATGTCCACATAAAAAATCTAATCTTAACATTTGCTTCGAAAACACCTTTTATCAGATGGAATTAATGCTCTCTAATCAATTTTAACTATCTTTTTGCATCCAAATTCTCAGTAAATAAAAGTAAAGTTTTAAATTCTTAAAATTCTTTAAATTCTTAAGTTGAAAAGTGGTCCCAGACATGCATCTTTACCGGATGTTTCATGGTCCGCTGAAGAAGATTACTCATAGGAATAGATCAAATTCAACTGATAGTGTTTCGTGGCCCAAAAAAAGAATCATCGGAAAAAAATAACATTTTTTCCAATCGCGATATTTTCACGCGCCCAAGTTATTTCTTTCGCAAAATCTTTTTCTGAAAGAAGCAATTTCTTCATTATATTTCAATGTTTGATATTAGAAACTAGTAAACAAGTCCGAATATTCTCAAGTGATAAAATAATACCTCTTTTCTCAATTTGGCCTATCTCTCATCCAGCAATAATAGGCAATTTGTAGAAAATAACTATATAATCTATTTATCCTCTTTCTTCGATGTTTTCTGTGTCTTATTGCGGTTTAGCAGATCATTAACGGTGTTTGTTGTTTTACATCATTTTATCCACTTCCTCACAAAAACTTTTGATCATTTTATTTTGCAACCACTTTCTGTGATATTTTCGATCCTTTTGAATGCGTGGAAATGAAAGCAGCTTCGAATCTTTTGATGTATGTGGCACTCATCGTTAAACACGTTATTTTTTAGTAAAATTTTAGTAAAAATTTGGATAATAACTGGGATCTATATAATGCACCGTAAAGAGAAAACCGTTCTATCTATTCGTTCAAAAATTTTCGATGTAACACTTTTCACATAGAAATTTGCCTGGCCACGCTCTTATAAGATAGATTGTAATGAAAAAGATTTAGAAATTTTTACACATATGCACACATATACACCTATAAGAAAATTACTTTTTCAAAGTAACTGGTAAACTTTACCATTAATTATCTTGATAAATAACTATAACGTTTCCATTATTTAAAAAGTAATAAATTGTTATAATTCCAGTTACTTTTCTCTCTAAATTTTGAAAATCTTTACCACTTTCTGCTGCCATGCACATCTACTTTATACATACAAAGTATATATAACGGTAAAGGTTTACATTCATTATTGTTACTTTAAAAATGTAATTGCATTACCGTTATTATTACTAACCAAAAAAGATAAAATCGTTACGTCGTTAAGTTCATAATAAAAAAAGTATTTAGTAACAGTAGCGGCGTAATAAGTAACGCGTACATATAACGACAAGACAGAAACCGCTTTCCAAATTGTTTATAAATAAAAATCTGATTATTAATTCAGAGGTTCAAGCCCGAGTGGATCTTTTGCTTCATCGCTCGACGGTCTTGCTGCGAGACTTCGAGATTTTGATGAGAGGCATTCTTTACCACCACCTTCCCCTCGTCCATCATCAAGGTAATATATATTAAATTATTAAATGTGTCCACATAGCTCGTTAGAAGTTTATTTATATACACTCGATAACAGATTGCCGAGGAGTTCGCCTAGTAGTCCAGCACCTTCTAAAAAAGGCAAACGGCCCGCGTCAGCTTCTCCAATCCGAAGAAGGCTTCTGTCGAGCCCGTTATTGAGTAGAAGAATGAGAAAAAGTCGCGGCGAAAGCTCGGACGAGGAAGGACTTCTTCAAGATGACTCCTTGACGTGTTATAGAGATCTAGAGACATTTCAAAAAGCTCAACTACGTCAGAAGGTCTGTGGTGAAAAGACTTGACATTTAAGAAAAATTATATTTGTTTTCGCGTTAGGAGACTAGTTAATAAACTTTATTTATAGTTAAAACAAAGAGGAGTGGGTGTTTCGGGTTCCAAACCAGAAGCGATAAGGCGCGAATTGGTGATGCACAATAAGGCACCCATGTGGAACGAATCCAGTCAAGTGTATCAGCTCGATTTTGGTGGCAGAGTGACTCAAGAAAGCGCTAAGAACTTTCAAATTGAATTCAGAAATAGACAGGTGAGAACAAATAAACCTTCTTGATGCTCAAATGCTCCATTAAATTGCAAAATAATTTCAAATTTCTGTATCCAGGTAATGCAGTTTGGCAGAATAGACGGCAACGCGTACACGTTGGACTTTCAATATCCGTTCAGTGCTTTGCAAGCGTTCGCTGTTGCTCTAGCAAACGTCACGCAACGGCTGAAGTAACTGTCGCTTTCTGAGCGATGTTTACATTATGTAATGAGAAATGGTAGAACTTCGAAACGCACGAACTCGTGGGTGTATGAAGAGCCGAAGCAAGAAACAAGTTCGATTTTTCTCAAACGGGAGTAGAGGTCGAGATCATCTTTGATCGTTAAGATTGAATAATAATATACCGATGGATATATTGTTGAAGATACTGACTAAGGATATTGACTGACCGATTCTCGTAATTCCTAATTAAACTATCAACCTCAGCTATGACGAGAAAAATGTCACGTAGCCGGAGATTGCCGGGACTTATAAAATGAACGAGACGCTGGATATTAGACATATATGTGCAAATGATGAGAGGCATGCATGCTAACTCAAGTATTTATGCGAATACAGTCATGAGCAAATTGAATTCGAGCGGAACACAAAGATTTTGTAGCAACTGTGTATAATGTTTCGTTGAACGCTTCTTCGTCGTACCGTCCAAAATATTTTGTTTCCCCCAACTTCGAACGCCCGTTTTGTATAGTTTATGCGACACGTTGGAGTCTAGTAACGCTGTTGAAGATTCATCTCGTTCATTTTTTCAGTCAGCCGAATGTATTCGAATTTTATATACATATACTATATGAACGAACTCGCACAGTTGGGGCGGGACTTTCGTGTTGTTCAATTAAATGTTTCTTAAACAGTTATGATGAGAGTAATGATAATAATAGTAACAATAATGATAACGATAATAATAATAATAATAATAATAATATTAATATTAACATCAATAGAACAATTTTAAGATGTAACGTAACGTCCGGCCTGTAATGGTCTCCGCCATTAACGGTAGCAGAGCAGACTGATTCTAAGGGAAGTGACGAAAGGAAAATAGAGCGAAAGTATGAACATCTAAATCTAAGTGTATGCATCAAAATAATCCACGTATATACTTAACCACTTGAGTAGTATGTACGCAATAGTGTGCGCCAAGGTCCATACATAAGTGGCATTCACATACTAATGCGCATTATTGCCTTGGAAAGAACTTACCTCATTTCTTCGCTAAAAATGTATTATTGAATTTAAAAAAATTAATTGCATGTTTTCGATATCATGGAATACGAATTTTATATCAAAATAACATAATTTTCAATTCCCGATACACTATTTTTTGTTTAATATACAATTTAAAAGGGGTATAAAGGGGTTTGATTGCGGGAAAAGTCGATTCAACATGTTATTTCAGACACAAAAATTAATCGATTAAAAAATCCTTTTGTAAATTATTTACACTCTGTATTAACAATAAAAACATATTTACACGATCAAGAAATATTAACAAATAGAGATGTTGCAGCTGAATTCATCTAATGGTATATATCGCACGAATGGTTTTGCAATGATCTGATTAATAATTTTATAAGCAGTAAATGGCATTGTGTTTCTAAACTTTTCCTTTATAGAAAAACTAAGAGAAAAAACATCTTAAAAGATTAATATGGCAGCAAAAAACAAAAACGTGCTGAAAAAATATATCATTTAAAGTAATAACTTTTAATAAATAACATTTTCTAAACGAAGTTTAGTCTGTTCTATAGAAAAATTATTGCTTTTTAATTTATAAAAGAGTTTCTTAATATCTTTGTTCATTTTTAAGTTATCGTTGCAAAATTACATGAAAAGAGTTTTAAGAAAAATGTGTTAAAAATTCTAATACTAACCTTTCCTAGAGCGAAATATATTACTTATATCAATTAAACATTGCCTAGGTTATAAAATAAGGTTTTGAATTTTCACTTTAGTTTCTTGTTTAGCGGCAACAACTGTTCGTCTTTTTTGCAACTATAGCTTTTTTCGTTGTGGAAAGCGCGCTGATCTTCGCTTTGTTGAAACGATCCTTGTCTACTGTTTTACACATTTCGGCGGCACAAGGTTCGCTTTCTACTGATGAAATGCTCGTTAAACAAGAAATCGTGTTTTTCCGTCATTAAATATCGTTATGGCTACGTATGTCGCATATTAATTCAATAGCGGAAATATTTGCTCCGTTCAAAGAATCTTTTTGAACCATTTTCCACACAGTTGAATGAAAACTTTCATTAGCTTTTTAAATATAATAACAGATGTATTTAAATAATAAATTACCATTAGACATAATTTCAAAGATCGGCTTTATTGCATTCTTCTTCGTTTTATTCTCCTAAAACTATTCATTTTTATCTCAATTCCTATCAGTTACGTGCTGCGGTGGGTAACTCTATATATATGGCGCCAGTCTTCAGATTAACCACGCATCAATTCACACTCTCTGCTATTCTAAACCGAATTTTTCGAATTTTTCAATCTGACAAAAGGAGAAATATTTCTAAAGATTCATGTTGTACAAAAATATGAAAAACTAAAACTCGATTTTTTCGAAATTTTAAACTTTTCTATCCTTCTTAATTCAGTTTGTTTTATTAGATTGCTTTTATGATTGATGCGAGGAATAAGATTATGTTTTCATCATATTTCTTGTTAAGTCAAATGAAATTTTATTAATATTTTCGAAAAATACTATGAATAATTAAAATCCTAAAAAAATATAAAAAACAAAAACAAACAAAAAATACAGAAAATATAAAAAAATATATATATGATACAAAAAACACTAAACAAAAAGGTGGAAAATCCTATCGCTGCAGTCTCCCCGCGACACACTCCATAGTCGTGTTTCAAATCTTCAGTGCAAAAGTAAACTGCGCTTAAATTTTCATAAACATTTATAAAAATTTCATTTGATTTAACATCAAATATTATGAAAGTATAATCTAAGTCCCCAAATTAATGTACAAGAAAGAAATCTAATAAAATTAACTAAATTAATTGTATTTAACAGAAAACGATACATCTGATCATGTGTACATTATATGAACATTCATATATACATAAGAAATTTAAAATTATTTAATTTTGATATAAAATTCGGATTCCGTGATATCGGAAACATAAAAGTAGTGATTTTTAAATTCAATATTACATTTTTAGAAAAAAAATGAGGCAAGTTTTTTCTGACACAATATCACGCAATAGTACGCAATAATTCGCGCATGCCACTCAAGTAGTTAATTCAAATCGCATGATAGCACCATGACTTCGTTGGTACGAAAGTGATGTAAACAAATTAAATATTGTGCATCAAACCTATGTGAAAAAATGCTTCTATCGGTTAGAAATTCATCATATTCTATGACTGGAGGTGTCCAAAACAATCAGACAAATTCCACGCGAGACGAACAACAGAGATCGCATGATTTTGTGCAAGTGCACAGATTCTCGAAATAACAATGCAAAGCTCTCACTTCGGCCGTTGCGCAAATTCGTCAAGATTGTGCAACATGAGGAAAAGTCCTCGTAGATCACGTACTCCTTTTTCAATTTGCGAAACGATGCAATAGAGAAGGATTAAAGAATGCACAAAATGTCACTTCAAAGCTCCCGTAGTATTCACTACTTCTGCAGTACTCGTGGACTTTACACTATAGAACCGTAAAAGTCATTCACAATGGCCATAACAGTATAATTGTAAGCCCACAGTATTTTGCTAAGGGTCATTAAATTTAATGTTTTTCGATGTTCTCTGCAATAGTTTACAGCAAAACATAAGGCAGGTCAATCAGAAAGGGGAAGGTTAGAATTTTAATGTGCTAGTTTGTTCTGATTAGTCGATATAAAGCATATGGAGTAAGAAATGCAAATAATTCATTACAATCTTACATTGTGGCCTATTACAGCGGAAACTATTCCTTATGACAGTTCCTTACGGACTGACAGTTATATTCTTACAGTTATTTAACGGCCTTAAGACCGTACTTTTTCACGACATTATGTAGTCATCAACCGCAGCAATTTTATGCGCTGCTACAAACATCGACGGAGCTAATTAAGATTTATATGCTTTAATATCGAATCGCATGTTCCGATTACGTTCTAAATCACGTACCCTCCGTTCGAGACGCCTTACATTAATAATTAACGCCCAGTGAACACATACGTAACCCATAAAGTACAGGAAGGTTGCAAGAACATTGTATAGACATTACAGTGGAACATCATAATATTCCATATACATGGTGAGTTAGTTAAAGTGTGACAAACGTATATCTCAGGAACAAAGCATTTTACAGAATAATGTTTCATATAAAAGTTTTATTTCGAGGAATGCATAAAATGGTATCATTGGTTTGACCTTTGGAGGTCTTTCAAAGGTTACATGAAGGTAACCTTCAATTTTTGAAATAGAAACTGCTTTTTATTGCATATTTTTGTAACTTACCTCTTGAAAACTTTTCAAATTGCTATTATAAAATATTTCAACATTAAGTACTTTTTGAATTATTAAGTTTACAAATGAATAATCCAAAGTTTTCAGCTAAATTCAAGATTTATTTTAAAAGAAAGTAAAAAATTTTTTAAACTAATGTATTCGTCGTTGCTTTCTATAACTTTAAGCCTTTAGGCAGCTGATGAATTCCATCTCGGAAAAATGCTATGTCTTTGGACACGATAAAGCTGTCAAGCCGTTTTCGGATCTAATTCACTGATTCAAGTGAGTATCAGACAAAGCGTGTTGCATCGACCGGAACAAATGATAATCGGATGGAGCAATATCTGATGAATACGCCAAGTGCTGCAAGACATTCCAGCCAAGGTTCATTCCGGTGTCTTTTGTGTTGGAAGCAATGTAAGATTTGGCGTTGTCATACAACAATTTCATAAGACGTTCTTCTTTGCCAATATAGGGGCGTTTCGGTTCCAATTCTTTAATTCAAAGCGGATTAATTTAGCGTTGGAAACTTGCTTGCAGTAACTTTTACCCGGTTTCAATAGCTCATAATAGAACGCCCTTGATATTCCAACAAATGCAGAGCAGATCCTTCTTTCCGAATTGGGCTTTGCGACCGATGTTGATGGTTCACCAGGATTTACCCATGACTTTCTGCGTTTCGAATTGACATAGAGCATCCATTTCTCATCGTAACGATTTTCCACAAAAAGACTTTCGACGCTGTTTATTGAAAAGAGAAAGACGTTAATTTTTGTTGGCTTCAGTGAGTTCATGCGGAACCCATTTTCCTTCTTTTTGAATCTTACCCATTTCATGTCGGCGTTTGTAAACGGTTTATTGCGTTATTCCCAACTGCTCTGCAAGCTCCTTTTGAATCTGTGCCGAATTCTCGGTGAGCAGTTGTTCCAAATTATCGTTGTCGCATTTTCGAGGGCCTCTAGGACGTTGTTTGTCGATCAGACTAAAATCACCGCTTTTAAACCACTTAAACCAAAATGTGCACACACCTCACGATACGACACCTTTGCCGAGAAAGAAACAAATCGATTGGCATTCTCTAGCAGCATTTTTTTCTTGTTGAAATTCATAAAGAATACAGTGCCGGATATGAACCAAATCTGTTGCCATATTCGATTCTACTGAACTGAGTGCTTTTGAAAGTTATGTTGGATCTTTCGCCATATTAAGTGTCATTTTTAATTGCTTTATGTCAACACTACATATACGCCGAAGAGCTGGAAAATTAATTGATTTTAAAATTAATTTATTTATTTCTTAATTGCTTAAAAACGTATGGATTATTTATTTGTACACCTTATATAAAGTTTGAAAGTTGCAGTACCGCCGACATTAGCACTATCCAAGGTAAGTACTCCACGATTCGCCATTCCCATAATATTTTATAACTACAAACGTTCTCTGTTATGTGTTGGTGTGAGCGCGCGCGTGTGCGCGCGTGTGTGTGTGTGTGTGTGTTCGTCAGTAGATATAAAGATCCCACAGTTCGTCACTTTCGTAATATTGTTTAACTCCAAACCATCTCTGCTGTGTGTTTTGGTTAGCGTTACTACCGGCAGTTTTGCATTTCAAACCTTCAAGCACTTCAAGCCTTATAATTCAACAAAAATTTAATGTAGAAATATTTTATAATAGTGTTTTAAAAAGTTCCCCAGGTAAGATACAAAAATACGCAATAAAAAGTAAGAGTTTCTATTTAAGAAATTAAAGGTGACCTTCATGTGACCTTCAAAAATCTCTCAAAGTTTAAACCAATTATACCATCTTATGCATTCCTCGAAATCAAACAACTTTTATATGATAGTTTGTTGTGTAAAATGTTTTACTTCTGAGATATATGTTTGTCACACTTTAACTGACTCTCCCCATATATTGAAAAATGTTACAGCAACGCTGCCGCAAGGTTGTAACAATATTAAAATGTCCGCCCTTAAAAACACTGTAATGGAACGTTATATTAACGTTATATTGGAATGTAATAACGTAACATGTAACTACAGAAATATCATATACAGAATGCTTTAGATCTTAACGTACAGGGTGGCGCAAAATAAGCTGTATAATTTGTTTTTGCTGCAACTTTTGAGCAAAATTTAGTAAATTTGAACAAACTTGAACAATTTGAACAAAATTTTGAAGAAAAACTTTGAACAAAATGTAATAAATTAACTATCTGAATAGTGAATGAAAGATATATTTTTGGATATTTTGTATATCATATGTGAAAAATCATGTCGCCAAATAATCATACCTTTCTTTCACGCAATCATGTGCTCTTCTCACAGCATTTTCCACGGCATTTCGCAAAGCTTCAGGAAATATTGAGGCTATCTCATGCCTCATGATATTCTCCTTTATCGCCTCTATGGTTTGAGAGTTATTAGCATATACTTTATTCTTAAGATAGCCCCTAAGAAAAATCTCACATCACTATTTTTCGATATGGTGTGGTTGAGGAAATGCTGCTTTAAAAGATTTATTGCGGATTTAGTGCGGTGTAAGTTGTGGCGCCATCCTGTTAGAAGCACATATTATAGTCTCCTGTAGCTGTGGCAGCAAAAAATTTTCAATCATTGCCCTATAGCTTTCTCTATTAACGGTATGTACAACAGTATCATTCAGTATCATTCAGTATCATTCTCGAAAAAGTAAAGATCAATATTGTGTTCGATTTACGGTATATCAAACTGTTA
Organism: Dinoponera quadriceps; assembly: GCF_001313825.1. Lineage (NCBI taxonomy): Eukaryota > Metazoa > Arthropoda > Insecta > Hymenoptera > Formicidae > Dinoponera > Dinoponera quadriceps. The sequence goes on from NW_014560673.1 coordinate 35,457, forward strand.
CTCAAATTGAATGTTATGGTCTATGACTAGTTTTTGGGTTCTCACTGTCCCAAAATCGACAGTTTTGTTTAATAACAAAGCCAGATATATCAAAATGTGCTTCGTCTCTCATCATCAAATTTGCAATAAAGCATCTGTAATTTTCTGCAAGATTTGAGAAGACATGGAGGCAGACACAATTGTTTGAATTCGAGATGAAGGGCTTGGACTAATTGAGTTTTGTAGAAGAAGAAATGCAAGACTGAAAATAAAATTTGCTGTAGCGAGCGATGAGAGGTCTCAAATTGAGTACAGCGTCTTTTGGTCGATGTTTCGAATTTATCTCACGCTTTCCCGTACACGTTCAATGTTTTGCACAGATCGACTACAAAGCTATTATTCAGTGGGTATGGCATCCCTAATGGTTCCCCTTTCTTCAAAATTTCGAATAAATTTTCGAGTAAATTATGTTTCTACTAGGTGCTTCGCAAACGTTATAAAATTGTCTATATGTTTATTGCATTAGGAATACTGACCAATTGTTTTCTATGAACATTGTGACTATTTTGGTGTGCTGAGTAATGGTTTGCCTCTCCACAACTAAATTCCTCAAGTTTCACCTGTAAAATAAACACATAAAAATTACAAAACAAAAAAATTCTAAAGTTATAATTTTTTGAAAATGGTCAGTTTATTCTGCTCCACCTTGTATAAATACTGGGAGCACATATAGGCATCAAAAATAAAGAGACATGAAATCGTAAGTTTGTAATTGCTTTGTACCAAACTATAATTAATTCATATATATACAATTTCTACTTTTATTTTCATGCCTCTATACTTTCGTATAGTTTATTTGTTGAAATCAAAGTATCTTATATATTGGAAACTTATAGTTACAGCTCATGTATAAGTATGAATAACAACGGAAATTGAAGTAACTAATAATTTAAATATTTTTTTATTAATTACATAATTATTTATTAATTTATATATTTATTATTTAACTTAATGAATTTATTTTTCAATTAGTTAAAGAAATTACATTTGCTTAATATTGCATAATCTGCCATTTGATATATTTCAATATTGATGTAGATTAAACATTTAGCAATTTTTGCAATAATTAATAGCATTTACGAAGTAACACATAATAAGTTATAATTAATTTACGTTAATTATAATTAATTTTTAGCAAATATTATAATTAATAATATCAAGTCATTGAAATAACAATGATAGTGCTCACTGTTGAAAAGGTTAGATTGGCGTAAAAGTTTAATCAATTTATAAATGCATTTTTTTATGCATATTATCACGATACATATAAAAATATACT
>NW_014560673.1:36909-45618 GCF_001313825.1 Dinoponera quadriceps
TATCACGATACATATAAAAATATACTATTAAAATGTTGAATTTTATGCAATGTTTCAGAAATGTTACTACAAAATTTGGACAGAATATAGCAATTCTCTGTCTCGACAATGTGTTTGTGTAATATTCATTGCGATCTACAATGTTGTAAAACTTCTGCAATGTAACTGCAAGCTTCTGTGCTATATGGGTATTTTATGTAACCAGAATGTATCATATACTTATTATGTACCTAAATTATCCGAGAAAAATAATTCTATATAATCATATATGAATTTAGCCTCTCTCTCTCTCTCTCTCTCTCTCTCTCTCTCTCTCTCTCTCTCTCCTAATGTTTTTGTAAAGTCGATTTCTTTATTTTCTTTCTATATATTCAATAAATAACCAAACGTATTTATGTTATGTCCATGCGGAAAAAGGCTTTTACACAAATTCGGTTAAAATAACTGTTCAAGTTTCTGAAAGTAGTTTAAAAAGTTTGATAAGAAAGCAAGTAAAACATATTTTTCGGAAAAATCAATTTAAATTTTCAACATAATTTCCTTTAAATGTTACAACATAATTTTAACATAATTTCATTTGATAGTTACATACTTGGAACGATTTTCCAATTTTTCATTTCGTCTGAAAATTGGTTTTGCCAAATTCTGCCAAATAGTCATCGACGGCGGTGATATCTTGATGCGAAGAAAATTTCTTCCCACCTAGCCAAATATTTAATTTCGGAAACGGAAAAAAGTCACACGGAGTCAAGTCCTAGAAATATGGTGGATGAGAAACCAATTCGAAGCCCAATTCATATAATTTTGCTATTGCGACAGTCAATGTGTGGAACAGTGCGTTGTCTTAGTTGAAGAATACTTATTTGCACGCAAATCTTGGACGTTTATCTTTCAACTCGTCTTTCAAACGATCCAATAATGCCGCATAATAGGCTCCCATTATTGTTTTGTCCTTTTTCAAGTAGTCAATTATGATGATTCCTTAGAAATCTCAAAAAACAGTAGCCATCATCTTCCTAACCGACAAAACGATCTTTGCCTTCTTTGGCGCACTTTCACCAGCAGTCCATTGTTTTGTCTGCTGTATAGACTCTGGTGTAAAGTAGTGAATTCGAATTTCATCAACAGCGACGAATCGACGTAAAGTCCTTAGGATTGCGATTAAACATTGCCAAACATTGCCTTCATTGAAGTGCCCATTCGAGTGTGTTTTTCGTCAACAGTCAACAATCGTGGCATTTATTGCGCAGCTTTTTCATAATCAATTTTTTCATGAAAAATATTGTACACCGTTCAATTTAGATACTTATAACCTCAACAATCTTACATGCAGCGTACATGCACTCTGTGGTTTTCCATCACAATATTATGTATTTTTTCAATAATTTCTTCCGTGATGACCTCATCTTGGCGTCCGGAGAGCGATTTATCCTTAGTGTATGTAGCCACATTTAAATTCATTTATCCAGAAATAAACAGTTTTAACACTGGTGTAGAGTCCCCATGAACTTCATTCAATTCTATTCTCTCGGCTTTGATTTACGCAACCGTTAACTTCTTTAAATAAAAATATTTTATGACGACACGGAATTTATTTTTTTCTATTATTGCAGCAAGTGTGAAAGTGATCGATTTAAATGGTCATTAAACGTTAACTGCGCGTCGCATTTGGTTGAAATTTTGACAAAGGTCACTTAAGGAATAATACTTGCTAGCAGTGATAACGCTTTATGAATTGTGACGCTATCTCATGAAAATTTAAACCAAACTTTTTAAATTACCTTTGTAACTAATGATGCCGACATTTAATTAAAATTATTTTTTTTATTCAACCCTATTTTCTACAATTATATATAAATATATACGAGGGCAGTCCGATAAGTACTTAGCCTACAAAAGAAAAACGAAAATTTTGGAAAAGTGACGATTTATTTCTCAACATAGTCTCCTTTTAGCTCGATACACTTCATACACTCGATACACCCAGCGATGCTCCAACTTCTTTAACCCATCTGAAAAATACATTTTCTCGAAGTCTGCAAAGGCCTCCGTGGCGGCGATGACCTCCTCATTCGACTCAAATTTCTGCCCGGCGAGTGACTTTTTCAAGTTTGGAAACAAAAAAAAGTCGCACGGGGCCAAATCTGGAGAATACGATGGATGGGGCAGCAGTTTGTAGTCCAATTCGACCAATTTGGCCGAATGAGGTCATCGCCGCCACGGAGGCCTACTTTGCAGACTTCAAGAAAACGTATTTTTCAGATGGGTTAAAAAAGTTGGAGCATCGCTGGGTCAAATGTATCGAGCTAAAAGGAGACTATGTTGAGAAATAAATCGCCACTTTTCCAAAATTTTCGTTTTTCTTTTGTAGGCTAAGTACTTATCGGACTGCCCTTGTATGTAGCCATATAATAATAACAATTTATAAATAGAGTGTCCGAAATTTTTCCGCCAATTATTCATATGAAAGTAGAACGCGTTAAACTGAATAGAAAAGTCATGTATCACTTTGGAATATTCGCAATAGTTAACAATGAATTTATTTATTTATTTAAGCAAATGAGCGTACAAGAAGCGGTAGGACGGACATGTACAAACAAAGATTGCTTTTACCAATGCACGATCATGCCATTAAGCGCATCATTAAGCTTTATACTAGAGTTAACAAGGAATGCGGATGTCCTAATTCATAGAAAAGGTGATGCATATTTTTGATATTCTTACCTTTATCAGAGATTCTTCGATTGGTTAATACTAATACAATACCATAGCTGAAAAAATTAATTTTACATGCACGCCGAATGATATATGGATATGGACCAGTATTTGCCGGTATTTAAATAAAATTATCTAAATAATTATACAGATGAATAAACAGATCATCTTTATTTAGATATAATAAATATAAAAAATTTTAATCTTCATCTTAGATGAAAAATATTATCTCATCTGAAAATTATCTGAAATAATCCCAAGCAGCACGTTTAGCAAACGTTCCTCGAACATTTACGTGCTGCTTGGGGTGTTATGGTCTATATTCATTTCCGATAAAATGAATAAAATAATAAGGACCTTTGTGTTAAACCCGTATCAGACTAGAGATTGGAGATTAGATTTAACGAATCAATAAATTTCAGTTTTGTCTCATTTGGTACTGCTCCATTTAGCTGCACCGCTGAAATGGTGCAAGTAAAGAAAACAGGCCATTTTTTTTAATTGATCAATTCACTTTAAGCCCGTATCAAATTGTCGACTGTGAAGGCTGACTCGACTATCGATTACGACGCCAACTCTTAATGAACCAATTACAATAGACTAGTAAAATGACGCTTTATTATGATAGACCCTTGATGAGTTGACAGTCGTAATCGCCAGTCAGATCAGCTTTCATAGTCAATAGTCTGATATGGGTTTTATAAAAGTAGTCTGAAATAACGATTGCATTCAGAAAATACAACGATTAGCGAATCATTATTGATTATTGGTCTTTTTTGTTAGATTTTTAAATTTAGAGCGGTGACGAATTACTTAACCGTTGTGCAATTTTATAATCTGCGTAATTTTTATTATAAATTTCTATGAAGTCTTTTATGAAAACAATATCATCTAACAAATTATCTAGATATGTAGCGCTACTCTTCTTATTTTCATGTAGATAAATTAAAATAAAATCCTCTTCATCTCTTCTAAGAAAAATTGTTCGGATTTTCATCTAATTTTTACCTAAATGAATCTAAAATAATCTAAGGCAAACTCTGTTAATGACTCACTAGCCATCTAAAAACCAAACTTTATTTCCGTAGAGAAAATGAAATTATATTCAAATGAATATTTACTATACCGAGGAAAATTTGTGCTATTGTTAGGACATCATTCATTTTTACTCTCTTTAATTAAACAATATATATCTATGTTGCAATTGAATATAAACTATAATAAAATATAATAACAGGTAAAACTGATTATGTTAAGCTTCGAAAATGCCAAAACTCGATTTATTATATTGTCAATGTTTTTGTTTAGATAATAGTATGTACAAAGTGACCATTAAGATTATGTCTAAACTCAGTGAGCAGAAAATTTAAAATTGACATATAACACAACTTTAATATATCTTTAAGTGTTCTTTAAGAAACATTTTTAAGACGTTTCTTAAAGAATTCTGAAAGATATCTTAAAGCGTGCTATGCATCGTATTTACCAGGTGTATGCATAAGTTTTTTCCGGTTTTTTGGTAAAAAAAAAACACGTAATTTTCAAGGGAAATTAATTTTTTTTTATTCAAAATATTGGCCATCGGCTTCTACACATTTCGCCCATCTTCCAGGTAATTTATGAATACCATGCCAGAAAAACTGCTTGTCTTTTGCGGCAAACCATTCATCGAGCCATTTTCCAACTTCCTCGAAATTGTTGAAGTGCTGCTCTGCGAGCGCGCGCCCCATTGATGCGAAGAAGTGATAGTCAGATGGCGCCAGGTCTGGGGAGTACGGCGGGTGCGGAAGGATGTCCCATCCAAGCGATTTCAAGGTGTCTTTCACTGATTTTGCTGTGTAAGACGACGCATTGTCGTGTAACAAAATCACTTTGCCATGTCTTCTGGCCCATTCCGGTCGTCTTTCGATTAATGTGTGGTTTAAATTAATCATTTGTTGGCGATAGCGTTGTGTATTAACGGTTTCGCCGGGCTTCAAGAGTTCATAATACACAATACCGCTCTGGTCCCACCAGACACAGAGCATGGTCTTCTTGCCGAAGCGATTTGGCCTTGGTGTTGATGGACCGGCTTCGCCAGGTGAAAGCCACGATTTTTTCCGCTTCGGGTTTTCAAAATAAATCCATTTTTCGTCACCCGTCACAATTCGATACAAAAATGATTTCCTTTCGTGGCGTTGAAGCAGCATTTCACAAGTGACTTTGCGATTTTCCATTTGACGTTCATTCAAATTGTGTGGGACCCATTTACCGAGTTTATTGATCTTTCCCATTGCTCGTAAACGTCTGCTGATTGTTTCTTGTGATACATGTAATGCTTCTGCTAATTGCCGTTGAGTTTGAGTTGGGTCATCATCCAATAACTCCTGCAATTGCTCGTCTTCGCATTTTTGTGGTCTACCAGATCGTTCACTATCTTTCATATTGAAATCACCATTTTTAAATTGTCGAAACCATGTCTCACATGTTCTAATCGATGGAGCGTGTTCACCATATGTTTCTACCAGCAAACGATGACTTTCAACAGCCTTTTTCTTTTGATTAAATAAGAAAAGCAATGCGTGCCGCAAATGTTCTTTTTCAGGCACAAAATTCGACATGATCCCTGAACGATAAAACAAAGACGCTAGTTTTTGGTGGACTCAACTTGTGTGTTTGTAGTTTTAAATGTCAGACGAACAAAATGACGTATGTGTCAAATTAATACGCTACTTTTCGCTGGCGCCATCTCTTAGTTAAACCGGAAAAAACTTATGCATACACCTGGTAGATATTTTGCATACTAGGAAGTAAATAGTTATATTTCCCTTCTTTGATTTCAATCATTTAACTAATTAGGTTTATCGAGGTACTTGAGATCTGTTTATTTTATTTGAGCCGTTGTACAAGCCGGTTTACCAATGTCAGAATGAACGCTCTAAGCATCGAAGAAAGAGTATTTCTTATCGAGTGCTTTTGTAAAGACAAAAACTATATTGAGGCGTATCGTGGATTCCGTACTAAATATCGGTCTAAAATATCTTATGTAAAACTAACAGAAGGTATACTTCTTTCCTGAAATTGTACCATAACATAAACTAACCTACATATTATGCTGGTCTGAGATCATATTCATTCTGAGATTATATTCATTTTTCGATATTTTTTGGCGGGCATATTAATAACTTTACTATATATGATACTTTGAATGATCGTAAATCGCAGATTTATGAAGATTTATTCGGACCATCTTATACCTTTACAAAAGACGAAACAATTGATGACGTCAGAGCACATTTCGAAGAAAATCTAAATTCGAAAAGTTGCTTAGGTCATAGATTTGAAGCGAGAAACTTTCTGAAAGATTGTAAGAAATGTTGTCAAATTTAATCCATAAAAACAATAATTAGTAAAGAAATTTCATTTTATGCAGGTTGGCGCAACCCTCAGTGCTCGCAGTGTATTTGAATCGACATATAAAGTGTATGGCAGCAGGATGATTAGGTTAGAAAGTTTAAAATTTGTTTATGGAGATTTGGAATAACTTCTTAAATCATTGGATTTGAACTCATGCGATTTTTTTCTCTAAAGATACCTCAAAGATATTATGCTGTGTTGCCTCAAAACGTCGAAGAGTTAATAAATAGTTTTTGGAAAATGTAGGGGAGACCGGAGTCAATAGTAACATTTTGGCTTTAGAATACTATAACTCAAAAAGTATTACACTATAATAAACACCTTTATACGAAAATATTATCTAATTATCCGACATTACTCGCACACAGCTATTTTATTATATATTCAGTAATACGAAAGTTATTAATAAAACATGGAAAGTGGAGAAAATGTTACAGCCGTCCTTTACTCTGGGGCGATCGCAACACAGCATTGGGTCAATAGTAACACACTTTTATTTTTAAAAAACTCAAGTTATTTATTAAACTAAATTATAATATTAAACAAAGATAAAGATAATAAACATTGTTTCCATGAAAAACTAAATATACATCTAATTCTAAAAAAATTAAAACTATTTATATGTATTATGTGTAATTATGAATTATTCGCTTTCGCAATTTTGACAAATATACAGATCATGTTATTTAGTGCACTTTTTGTGTACTCAATTCTTACATTCCATGCATTGCACTCATTTTTCATTCGGCTTGCTGGAACTATATGAATCTAGATACATTAGACTATAACAGTCTTTATTTTTTTCGTCACCATAATCTTCATTTCTGTTCTTGCTCTTGTTTTTATCACCTTTTCCTTTCAAATTCTACTTACATGCCTTTCTGCTTCTTTTTACATTTTATTTTTCTTTATATTCTGCTCTGATTTTCTTCCTTTTCATAAGTTTCGGTATATATAATCGATTTCCCTTCCTTTTAATCTTTAAAAAATTTTTTGTGGTAGAGATTTTGAAAAGAGTCTTATTGTTTCTGGTGACAATTCTTCATTATTTATTTCTTTCGCTTGTAAAACTGCTGTTGATGTGTATAGAGATTCATTATTGATTAACCCACGAGATGTTGACGGTAGACATTCGTGACCATCGTGGTTCACAATATTCTGTTCTGTTAAAGTAACTTTATCATTCGTTAATCGTTCATTTTCATCAATCGTTAAGGCTAGGGACTTATCTGTATCTAAAAATGAAGCAAAATCCAAAGATGTAAATATATTTCCGTCATATGGAAATATTCCTGTGCATCTGAATCCTGCTTGAATGTTATTTATAATCAATAATGTCGATAAAGCTGTTGCAACTATTGAAGGAATGTGGTATATAGTCATAGTCTTTCTAAAATTGTTACGCATCCAAACATCATATAAGCTATTAATTGCCTTTTTTAGTGGTCCATATATTGATCGATTTAATGGTTGCAACTTATGTGAACAGTGGGGTGGGAATGATAACATTACTCTACAATTTTTGGAATAATAATCAAGTACTTCAATCGAAATATGAGAGAAATGATTATCTAGAAGTAAGAGAACTTTCTTCTCCTCCGTTACAGATGTGTATTTTTGAAAATATTTCAAAAATATAATAAACTCCTTTTTCTGCACCCATCTACTACGTTTCCAGCTCCAATACATACAGTTTGGCCATCTCTTACAAAATGTTCCTGATATCGAACTCTCGGAAATTTAAACATTGAGGGTGTATAATTACCGATAGCATTAATGGCACAAATCACAGTGACCAAGTTTCCTCTTTCAGCAAATGTTAATGCCCCAACTTATTTAGTTCCTTTCTTAGCAATTAATTTATTGGGTTTCTGAACTGTTGTAACGGTTGTAATGGCCCGTTTCGTCAACGTTATAGATGTCTTTCTGTTCAAATGTATATTTATCTGGAACTTTCTCTAAATTGTCAAAAAACACATTTAAATTCGTTTCATTGAAACTTGTAGCACGAGATAGACTGGTAGATCATATAGACAAATGTGTCTTTTCATAAAAGCAGAAAACCAATCTTCACCATCCATTTTATGTTGTTCCCACTGATGTGGTAAGAGCAATTTATATTTATCTGCAAGCTCATATGCAAATCTTCCCATTTCTTTGGGAAAAAATCCATAATATATTTCGGAAATTTTCAATATGTATTTTACCATTAGCTCTTCTTGATCTCTACTAAAAATTTCGTTCCATGATCTATATCCTATTGTCACAGGGAAAATTATCCTTTCTTCTATTGCTTTATGTTTTTTCTTGATATATCTGGACAAAAACACGTGATACAATGCATTTTTTTCACTGTAGCCTGAACAGATATTTTGTCCTTTGTAATGTCATCATAAATAGATTCAAACATTGATATATTTTTCGTATTCCAATCGGTTTTCTGAACTCTTTTACGAGGCATTCTAATGAGAATTTAATCGTAATTTTTATTTGTAGAGGAATTTATTACGTATATTAATAAAAATACTTACCTTAATTGTAGAATATAGAAATATATTAGGTTGGTGCATATGAAATGTCGGATTCTTAAGTGATTGT
>NW_014560674.1:0-3273 GCF_001313825.1 Dinoponera quadriceps
AGGAAAATTTTGGTAGTGGCAGATGACGATCGCCAATGAGGGCAATTTTTGTGGAAAAAAGATGTGGTGAATTGGGAAAATTCCTAATGCATTTGTGAAACGAATGGTTTGGAAAACACTTGACATTATCGGGATTTCATAAATAATCTTTAGATCTAAATCCTATTGAAGGGCCTGAATCCGGTTGACCACTTAGACTATTAGACTATGTATCTCACGTGGAGGCGAAAAAGGATATCGCTTTTGTTTTTATGTTATTCGTGTAATAGACGCGTTGGGAAACACATGACGCATTTGATGGCGCGTTATCGTAATCTTATAATTAATCTTTGAATCTAAGTTTTATCGATGACCCAACGTTAAATTAGTCTCTTTAGCTGTGTTACGGTAGCGCGTGCCCAAATACGTCTGTTTCCCAATCAAAAAAGAATTCGTTGTTCACGGAGTACGCAGAACATAACAGTGGTTTAAAAGGAAAAACGAATGTTGGCTTCTATAAAGAGGATAATGAACCGAAACATCGGAGTCGTCCTTATGTTGCTTAGAAACAAAGAAAATAAGAATATTTCGGAAACTATTGCTACTATACGAGCGATAGCCCGAGTAGTGCCTCGACAATTTCGTTGAAAAAGAAATTAACCTAAAATTGCTTGGGGAACCACTTGGTAAAATTACAAGAAAACGGAGACATTCTGTATTACATGAATTTTAGTATATACGAGGTCTGTTCAAAAAGTATCGCAAATTTTGAATTTCCGCGGGTTACGTATATTCGATTTTCGATTTTTTTGTGGCGTTATGTTGGTACTCATGTCCCTCATTTATGCCGACAAGTTTGGCCATTTTGAATATTCAGTTTATCTTTGACAGCTGTTTTGCTTGGACGTGTTTTGGCTCGTCTTCGATTTTTGCCTATTCCAAAAAATGGATCAAAGAATCTAACAAAATTAAGTGCGCGGACGCATTCCGAATGTTGACTGTGGCATATGGTGAAGCTACCTTGGACCGAAGCAACGTTTATCGGTGGTACAAAATGTTCTCAGATGGCCGAGAAGATGTGAACGACGAAGAGCGTGTCGGACGCCCGAGCACGTCAACAACAGACGAAAACATTGATGAAGTGAAGAAAATAGTATTGGCCAATTGTCGAATCACCGTTAGAGAAGTTGCTGAGGACCTAAACATATCGATTGGCTCGTGCTATTCGATTTTTACTAATAATTTGTGGATGAGACGGGTCGCCGCGAAATTCGTACCAACGCCTCTGCTCACACATCGTTGCTTGTGCGCGAATTTTTGGCCAAAAACAACACACTAATGATGCCGCAGCCACCGTATTCCCCAGACCTGGCCCCCTGTGACTTTTTCTTGTTCCCGAAACTGAAGAGGCACATGAAAGGACAATGCTACGCTACGATTGATGAGATAAAGACGGCATCGAAAAAGGAGCTGAACAAGATTACAAAAAATGATTTTTTGAAGTGCTTCGAGGATAGGAGAAAACGTTGGCACAAATATATAATATCTGATGGGGATTACTTTAAAGGAGACAAAATAGATATTCATGAATAAATAAATAATTTTTGAAAAAACACAAAATTCGCAATACTTTTTGAATAGACCTCGTATATTTTAAAAAAGGCGATGATTATATAATATATTAGGTTGGTAAGAAAGTTACGTCGTTTTCTGTTGCTCCAATTGAAATGTTCATTATTTCGTTGTTCTTTGTGCGATTTAGACAATTTTGGTATTAAGCGAAAGCGAGTAGTTCCACGTTTTGATTTTTTGATTTTTGATATTACAGGTGTTTATAATCTTTAAATTTTGAGAAATAGGGGTATATGATGGATCAAGAAAAACTTCATTTTAGGCACTCTATGCTTTATGAGTTCCAACTTGGTCATAATGCGACGGAAACTCATAAAAATTTGTGTTTCGTCTTTGGACCATCTAAAGTTAAAATGCGTACGGTCCAAAGATGGTTTGAAAAATTCAGGTGAGGTGACATGAAGCTTCAAGATAAATCTCGCACCGGAAGACCAAAGGAGCTTGATGACTACGTTCTGAGGGCTTTAGTGGGTAATGAACTATTGACTACGAGGGAGATCGAGGATAAGTTAAGCGTTAGCCACGTAACAATTGAAAACCACTTGAACAAGCTTGACTTTGTCTACAAATAGTGTCGTTAGATTCCCCGTGAATTAAACGAAAAAAATATGGCAGATCGAATTTCTATTGCTTCTTCTTTGCTTGCTCAACAACAATATGAGCCATTCTTGGATCGCCTGTTTACTGGTGACAAAAAGTGAATTGTGTATGACAATGTAGTGAGGAAAAGAGTCAAAGTAATATCAGGTAGTTCGCCTCCAATCCTTGCGAAGGCCAATTTGCACCAAAAAAAGCTAATGCTTTGCATTTGGTGAGATTGTCGAGGTCCTATCCACTGGAAACTGTTACAACCAGATCAAACTGTCACAGCAGACCTATATTGTGATCAGCTTACCTGACTGGATACAAAAATACGTGAACTTCGTCCAGCACTGTATAACAGAAAAGGTGTTGTCTTCCAGCATGACAATGCCAGGCCTCAAGTGGCTTTAAAGACGAAGGAGAAGGTGCAGGCTCTTGGTCATAAAGTTTTATCAAACTCACCATACTCACTTCTGACTTTGCACCATCTGACTTCCGCTTGTTCCTCTCGATGCAGAATTTTCTTAAAAGAAAAAAATTTCGAAACTTTCAGGATGTTCGGAGGTCAGTGGTAGATTTTCTGGCTTCAAAGGATAGGATCTTTTATACATCCGGCATAAATGACCTTGTTGGCAGATGAAGGAAAGTCATAGAAAACAGTGGTCAATATTTCATTAATTAATCTCACTTATATGCTTAAGTATAAGAAATTGAAATTTCCTCAAAAAAACGACATAACTTTCTTTTCAACCTAATAGCTTTACTCTTTCGTTCGGTCGGTTTACGCACGGTTGTTTGTTGACTACCAAAATGTGAAAGTGCGGAGCGCCTAATATCGGTAATATCGGTAACACCTTTTCCTGTCGTTGTTTGATAATTGTCGGAAGCTATTCTTTCTCTCGATTGCTTTCCTTGGCTGTCTCTCGTTTCTTGCGCCTCTCGCCCTCCGTAACAATCCCCTGGATTGCTTTTATTCGGGGGACTCTCAAACCTTAATATCCATGGCCTTGTTCTGTTGCTGCAAAGTGATTTGTAATGTACAAGATTCTAATGTCTCGGCGTCTCCTCGGTGACTTCGAT
>NW_014560675.1:0-206 GCF_001313825.1 Dinoponera quadriceps
TCGTGTTGAAGTGTAATCATTCAGCGAAATTATAGACGGAAGCACGAGGGTCGCGTCCTTTCGAGTTCATCGCTGCTCGATCAGCGGTACTCTATTTATTTCCGATCCTGTTTCATAGCTCGCGCCGCGAAAAGTATTGTCTGCAAAATATAGCCACGCATGCCTCCACGTACGATATTCAGACGGAGGGAGGAAATAGGTTCGCG
>NW_014560676.1:0-376 GCF_001313825.1 Dinoponera quadriceps
CTCGTCCGATCCATCTTGCATTAAAATGGTTATTTAAAAACTGACGAACAATTAGTGCAAAGTGAGGTCCTGCACCATCTTGTTGCCACCACATTATTATTCTGGTTGCTAAATCAACATTTTCCAACAGCCCTGGCAATCGATCTCAAAGCAATTCTAAATAACTGTTTCTATTAACATAACCCTCGAAAAAATAAGGTCCAACTAAATAGCCATTTATTATGCCACACCACACCATAAGGCTTTATCTATTCTGATGATCTACAGTTCTGTACCAGTGCGGATTTTCATCTGACCAGTAGTGGCAATTATGCCTATTAAGTTGTCCATCACTGTAAAATTTAGCCTCATCAGAAAAAAGCACATACCTGAAAAA
>NW_014560676.1:426-640 GCF_001313825.1 Dinoponera quadriceps
TTTGAATATGGTTTGGCCTTAATTCTTGAACCAAAGTTATGTGATATGCATGGTATCTTAAATTTCTAAGAATTCTTAAAGCAGTACTTCGTGGAATACCGATTTCCCTTTCAATTGTGCGACTGCTGATTTGACGATCAAGATGTACAGCTGGTAAGAATGTCCAAACGCGAGCATTATTTTCATCGTATTCGTGACGTCTGCGCTGACGGTT
>NW_014560677.1:0-13010 GCF_001313825.1 Dinoponera quadriceps
AAACCTGGTGAAACCGTTAACACTGATCTCTACCAACAGCAAATGATCGGTTTAAATCGAGCATTGCATGAAAAACGACCGGCATATGGAAAAAGGCAACAAAAAGTCACTTTGCTCCATGATAATGCTTCATCACACACAGCAAAACGGGTCTGGGAAACGATCGAGGCGTTTAGTTGGGAAATACTAACGCATGCGGCTTATTATCCAGACATGGCTCCGTCCGATTACCATCTATTCGCATCAATGGGACACGCTCTCGCTGAACAACGCTTCAATTCGTATGAAAATATACGAAAATTGCTCGATAGCTGGTTCGCTTCAAAAAAAGAAATGTTTTTTTGGCGTGGCATTCATAAACTGCCGGAGAGGTGGGAAAAATGTATAAATAGCAATGGACATTATTTTGAATAAAATATTTTTTATCATTTTCAAACAACAGACGTGTAATTTATACAAAAAAATTCCGGTTTCATACTTCTACACCTGGTATATTCCTTCTCGTATACTTTGCGCGGTATTATTTATACGTTATCAAGATTCTGGTTCACTAGTTCGTCTGGCTGTCTTAGTATATTTGCCGCAGGCTCACTATGTAGCCAGGATCTGTTCTTGCAAGGGTTACGCGGTATATTACTGCCTTCGGATATTCAAACGAACGGTTTGGCTTCTCGCTTGTGTAAATAAGTGTATACGCTTGTGTGTGTTAGATTAGGACTTACATTAATAAGACGGGACGCATGCTAACGTGTCGCGCAATCGCGTTCTCGCACGGTTCGTTATCGGTGCTCTGATTGTCTGGTGTTGAGTTGCTTTGCACTTGTTGCTGCGTTGATGTAGGTCGTTTTTGCTGCTTTTGCTGCTTTGTCGTCTTCTCTGCTATCGTGGTTGGCCCGTGTTGGTGGTCGTAGCTCCGACGTTCGTTACTTCCGGGCTGTCACATTGTTTTCTTTCCCCTTTTTAATTGTCCCAAGATTTGTTGCTTACCAGTCTGCTATTTGCGATTGCTTTTTCACAGAATCCTTCTCCTTGTTCTGTTGCAGGCTGTTCTTGGAGGGCGTATCCCATCGCTGCCACCAGTTTTGTTGCGCGAGTTGTGTCGTCGCGGATAATGTGTCCTTCATCGCGATAGAGCAAGAGGCTTTGGTGATGCTCGGTGTCAAAAAAATTATCTCTTGTTGAAAAAAATGAACTTGTCTTTATTACCTTGTCCGCCCGATACAATATTTCTAGTGTGACCGACAGTGTGTCGGTTCCCGAGAGTTGAGAGTCTAGAGTCGCCCGTCGCGCCGGTTTCACGTCCCCTTTTATTCTTTTCCTATTTCTCAATCAGAGGGTACGGTGATGTGTCAGCGTCACTTGGGTGTAGACGTTGACCATTTTGATTTCGACATTTCATTCACCAGAATGCAAAGTTGCATTTCCGGAAAGTGACGTTTCGTAATTCGAGGCCGTATTTTATTTATGGCAATTGACCTGTCCCATCGTTATGCTTACCTGTCCGTTAACCTGTCCCATCGTTATACAATAATTTATGAAAAATATAACAGCCGCGTGTCGCGTCTTGTGGCCAAATGGCGCACAAAACCAAAATTATATTGGGTTGGCAAATAAGTTCGTTCGGTTTTTTTGACTGGTATAAAATACAATTTATTTAATATACAAAATATGTACTAATTAATAATGTATTGATCATTCTTTTCTATGACTTCTTACCATCTTTTTACCAATTTCATAATCCCACATTCATAAAACGTCTGAGGTTTACCCGCAAAAAACTGATCCAGTTGCGTTTTAACAGCTTCATTATTAGCAAAGTTTTTCCCGTTCAGGGAATTTTGCAGCGACCGGAACAAATGATAATCAGAGGGTGCCGGTGAATAAGGAGGTAAGGCAAAACACCCCAGCCAAGCCTTAACAATTTGTTCCGAGTAGTTAATGAAGTATTGGGTCTTGCATTGTCGTGGTGGAAGAGGACTCCTTTTCGATTTGCCAATTCTGGACGTTTCGAACGTATTGCTTGATTCCATTTCGTTAATTGGGAGCAATATACGGTTGAATTGACTGTCCTGCCTGATGGTAAAAACACATAATAAATGATACCTTTATAATCCCACCACACTGAGAGCATAATTTTCTTCGGGTGCAATCCTGCCTTCGAGGTTGTTTGTGGTGGTTCACTGCTGCTTCCCCATAATCTTTTACGTACTACGTTATCGTAGACGATCCACTTTTCATCTCCGGTAACCAACCGCTTCAAAAATGGATCGTTTTTTTGGCGTTTCAGCAGCGTGTCGCAGATGGAAATGCGAGCGGTTAAGTTGGCCTCGGTCAATTCGTGCGGCACCTAAACATTGAGGCGAGAAACGTATCCCAACTGACGCAAATGGTTTTTTACACTTGTATGAAATATATTAAGCGTTGTAGCAATCTCTCGTACTGTTTGCGATGGATTTTTGTTGACGGTATTCTTTATTGCAGCTGAATCAATCTCTGCTGGACGACCAGAACGGGACGCGTCACTAACATCAAAATCTCCAGAACGGAATTTGGCAAACCATTTTTGACACACACGTTCTGTTAAAGGATTGTCCCCATACACATTACAAATCTTCTTATGAGCTTCCGCAGCTCGTTTGCCTTTTTTGAAATAAAAAAGTAAAATATGCCGAAAATGGACGTTTTTTTCTTCCATATTTGCAACCGTGCAGTACGCACAATACTCTGGTATTAACCGGCATATGTTTACAAATAGGTTAGGTGGAACGTCGCTTTTCAGCTGCGCAAGCGCGTTGTGCGATAGCGCTGTGGAAAAGAGATAGCAGAACGAGTAAACCTACTTCGATTAAAAAACCGAACGAACTTGCCAACGCAATATAATTCGGTCTCCTTCTTTTATGAGAAGGCGCGAGTTTCCGGATCATCCTTGACCAGACAACAGGCCTGAATGACGTGCAAAAACTTGCATCTTTGCAGTGCGGATAGAATCGGTTAAACTGTGTGGGAAAGTCATATATCATTTTGCAAAGTTCGCAATAATTAACCTTTTGAGTGCTGAATATTTCCGTCGCCAGCAATCCGCGTGGACGGCGTGCGCTTAGCGGTTTCGATCGCTGGGGACGGAATACTTTTTTCGCTAATGTGAACCCTGTCGATTGAATACGCGAGGCGCATCTACTTGAGTAATACAAGAAAGTTATTTTCGAACATTACTTATTTATTTATTTATTTTAATTAATTTTACGCAAGACGCAAACCACGCGCCGGTGACAGTTGAACCGCGCGCCAGATAGAGCTAAACGCATATATGCGTCCATAACTCACACCGATAGCTTTCGCTGGACGCATGTATGCATCCATATCACTCAAAGAGTTAATAAGTAATTAATAAATCTGTCTGAATGAGTGAATGCACTGGAAAGATAGAATGGAAACTTCAGGTATATATGAAGAAAGAGACGGCTTCTAGCATGTAAAAAAATGGCTTATCTCTTAGTACCTTAATACCTTAATACCTTAAACAGTAAACGACAATTGATTTTGGAAGGGGGAGTAACGCAGCTCACGTTTCTCGCCATTGTGTTACTCTGACTCTCGAAATCAGTTGTCGCTCACCGTTGCTTAAAGACCTTAAGAAATAAGCTATTTTTCTTATATGCTCGAAATAATTTTGCTTCATACATGCTAGGAAGTTCGGACTATACCACTTCCTGTGCGTTTATTCGCACAAACAGATTAATTACTCAATGACTATTACAAATTTTGTAAAATGATACATGACTTTCCTATTAAGTTTAAATCATTCTACCAGCATATGGCCTTTCTGTCAACTTTCCGAATGCTCTGTATTATAATGAGGTCTGTTCTAAAAGTATCGCGAATTTTGTGTTTTTCAAAAATTATTTATTTATTCATGAATATCTATTTTGTCTCCTTCAAAGTAATCCCCATCAGATATTATACACTTGTGCCAACGTTTTTTCCAATCCTCAAAACACTTCAAAAAATCATTTTTTGTGATCTTGTTCAGCTCCTCCTTCGATGCCGTCTTTATCTCTTCAATCGTAGCGTAGCGTCGTCCTTTCATGTGCCTCTTCAGTTTCGGGAACAAGAAAAAGTCACAGGGGGCCAGGTCTGAGGAATACGGTGGCTGCGGCATCATTAGTGTGTTGTTTTTGGCCAAAAATTCGCGCACAAGCAACGATGTGTGAGCAGGGGCGTTGGTACGAATTTCGCGGCGACCCGTCTCATGCCCAAATCATTAGTAAAAATCGAATGGCACGAGTCAATCGATATGTTTAGGTCTTCAGCAACTTCTCTAACGGTGATTCGACGATTGGCCAATACTATTTTCTTCACTTCATCAATGTTTTCGTCTGTTGTTCACGTGCTTAAGTGCCCGGCACGCTCTTCGTGGTTCACATCTTCTCGGCCTTCTGAGTACATTTTGTACCACCGATAAACGTTGCTTCGGCCCAAGGTAGCTTAACCATATGCCACAGTCAACATTCGGAACGCGTCCGCGCACTTAATTTTATTTTTCACACAAAATTTGATACAGATTCTTTGATCCATTTTTTGGAATAGGCAAAAATCGAAGACGAGCCAAAACACGTCCAAGCAAAACAGNCCAAAACGCGTCCAAGCAAAACAGCTGTCAAAGATAAACTGAATATTCAAAATGGCCGAACTTGTCGGCATAAGTGAGAGACATGAGTACCAACATAACGCCACAAAAAAATCGAAAATCGAATATACGTAACCCGTGGAAATTAAAAATTCGCGATACTTTTTGAACAGACTTCGTATAACATTTCCATTAATTTCATTACATTTTATATATTTATCTTAGATAATCCAGAACGCAAGAAAATTATTAGAATATTTAGTCGAAAATGAAATTTTATTTATAATACCGATGCTAAACTGAATAGAGGAAACTTAATTGTATGTCGTCGTCCAGATTGCGTTAAAAAGATTACACAGCTTGTTGATGTAAAGTAACTTGAGTACTTCCGCATGTATCAGGTGTATGCATAAGATTTTTCCGGTTTTTTGGTAAAAAAAAACAAGTAATTTTCAAGGAAAATTAATTTTTTTTTATTCAAAATATTGGCCATTGGCTTCTACACATTTCGCCCATCTTTCAGGTAATTTATGAATCCCAGAAAAACTGCTTGTCTTTTGCTGCAAACCATTCGTCGAGCCATTTTCCAACTTCCTTGAAATTGCTGAAGTGCTGCTCTGCGAGCGCGTGCCCCATTGATGCGAAGAGGTGATAGTCAGATGGCGCCAGGTCTGGGGAGTACGGCGGGTGAGGAAGGATGTCGCATCCAAGCGATTTCAAGGTGTCTTTCACTGGTTTTGCTGTGTGAGACGGCGCATTGTCGTGTAACAAAATCACTTTGCCATGTCTTCTGGCCCATTCAGGTCGTCTTTCGATTAATGCGTGGTTTAAATTAATCATTTTTTGGCGATAGCGTTGTGTATTAACGGTTTCGCCGGGCTTCAAGAGTTCATAATACACAATACCGCTCTGGTCCCATCAGACACAGAGCATGGTCTTCTTGCCGAAGCGATTTGGCCTTGGTATTAATGGACCGGCTTCGCCAGGTGAAAGCCACAATTTTTTCCGCTTCGGGCTTTCAAAATAAATCCATTTTTCGTCACCCGTCACAATTCGATACAAAAATGATTTCCTTTCGTGGCGTTGAAGCAGCATTTCACAAATGACTTTACGATTTTCCATTTGACGTTCATTCAAATTGTGTGGGACCCATTTACCGAGTTTATTGATCTTTCCCATTGCTCGTAAACGTCTGCTGATTGTTTCTTGTGATACATGTAATGCTTCTGCTAATTGCCGTTGAGTTTGAGTTGAGTCATCATCCAATAACTCCTGCAATTGCTCGTCTTCGCATTTTTGTGGTCTACCAGAGCGCTCACTGTCTTTCACATTGAAATCACCATTTTTAAATAGTCGAAACCATGTGTCACATGTTCTAATCGATGGAGCGTGTTCACCATATGTTTCTACCAGCAAACGATGACTTTCAACAGCCTTTTTCTTTTGATTAAATAAGAAAAGCAATGCGTGCCGCAAATGTTNGACATGATCACTGAACGATAAAACAAAGACGCTAGTTTTTGGCGGACTCAACTTGTGTGTGTTTGTAGTTTTAAATGCCAGACGAAGAAAATGACGTATGTGTCAAATTAATACGTTGCGTACTTTTCGCTGGCGCCATCTCTTAGTTAAACCGGAAAAAACTAATGCATACACCTGGTATATTGTCTTCCCCCGTTGTCTTCTTGTTTTTAAACTGAGATAGTGCATAAATTACTTCTGATTCTAATATTGGAGAGCCAGATGCATTCCTGGTAATGCCGCTTGGGGATATTAATCGTTTATTATTAATCAGGATTTGGATGTATTCCTCCCATACTTTGCAGTAGGTCTGTTAAAATTTTATTATTTTTTTTAATTTTTGAGATGTTTTTTGTGTTGTAAGTATTGGTAATTTTCTTTAGATTTTTATGGAATTGGAAAGCATCGTGTTTCGCATGCAGTTCTTCAGCTTCCCTGCATTGGTTCGCAATTTATGCGTTTTTTTCTGATTTTACAACTGATGTTCCGTTGTAATTGGTTATATTTTTGTGTGTTTCCTTCTAGTCTTCTGTCATTTATCATGTCGAGGATTTCGGTCGTTATCCATTCTTTCTTAGGTTCTCTCTTTTACATCTTGCTACCTCTTCTGTTGCCGGTAAGACACAATTTTTGATATTCTGCCATTGGTCATTGATTTTCCCCTGCATTATTGTTGTTGTTGACGAGCGTCATGCGCTTATCGAATTCAGTTCTCAGTGTTTCGCGTTTTTCTGTGTCTTTAAGGAAGGCTATATTGTAAGCCTTGTTCTTTCTTTTATATGTAACCTTTTTTCTTCTGAATTTGAGTGTTCATATTAGAGGATTATAATCTGACCCTATATCGGATCTAGGATACGCCGCCATTCTTTCGATGCAATTTAATGTCTTTTGTTGATAATTATATAGTAGATTTAGTTATGGACTATTTGTTGATTACTGTCCTGCGGCGATGTCCATATATATATAATTTGCGAGGTGGTAGCTTGTAAAAAGTATTTTTGATTAATTCTTGTTCTAAGCAGAATTGAATAAACATGTCTCCTCTGTCGTTTTTAGTACCGAGTCCAAAGCTTCCCACGATTCCGTCGACTGCTCCATTTCCAACCTTGACATTGAAATCACCAAGAATTATGTTTATTTCATGTTTTTTGCTTTTTTTAGAATCTCTCGCAGTTGCTCATAAAACAGGATCGCTTCGTCGTCCTGCTTATCTGCAGTAGGAGCATAAATCTGGATTAAATTTATATCTTGCGGTGTTCCAGCTAATTGAAATAGTATGATTCTTTCAGAAAAGGCTACAATATTTTTGATCGATCTTTTAAGTGAACTTTTAATTAGTGACTGTGGCTTGCGTCATAATTTTTATTTGTGCTCGAGTAATAGAACGTTGTTCCGTGATAATGACATAATCCAATGTTTGTCTACCTTGTTTCGTTGATTTCCAATATATCAACTTGCAATCTCTCCATTTCTCTGACTGTATTTGCAAGTTTACCTACCACGCAGAGAATACGTTCATTCCATGTTCCTATTTTGTTTCTCAGCTTCACTATGTCAAACCGGGATATTCTTCGCACCTCCTGGTGATTTAACAGAATGATTGTCCTGGGGAATGATAGTTTCTATCTGCAGTCGTCGTAGGTTCCCGTTACTTTCGACGACAATAAGGGATGCTATTTCCTTCATCCTCGATGTTAAAGTTATACTACTCCTGTTCTTTCGTCAAAGCCTCGTTTGCAAACAGAGTGCGCTAAGTCCATTTTGGACAGAAGGTAAGATCGATAGTTAAGAAGGAGAGGCTATTCTAGGCTTTACTACCTCCTTACATCCTACAATTTCTTATACCTCTATTTAAATAGTCGACATTTTTATTGACTTGTTTATAATATGCGATTATTGATGAAAGAAAAGTTTGATAAAAAAAAATATTAATATTAATTGATAACTAATTTTCTTCTTACATAAATAAGTTTATTAAGATTGGATGTGACTGGCCTCAATATTTTTATCCTTATCGCGACTCATTTTCGACATACAAATATATTGTATTCAAATATATATGCACTCACGTATCTTGGTCGCAGTACGAATGAGGAGACAAAATAAAAATTCGAGCCGTTGATTATTATCTAGCTTGTATGGAACGTTCAAGCATTTCTAGGGTGTAAATCAAGTTTTGGGAATCACACGGATTAGATCAAAAGCAAAAGTTGCGTGGATATAAATATTGATTACGGAAAATTACCTACAATGTTAATAAATATATTTATATAGGAGAAAAATATCAATTAATATCTTTCTTTCCACGAAATAATTAATGTTACGTTGTATAGAGATTAAACAGAAATATGGACAATTTTAAGATTTATTTCTGATATAGAGTGTACCTCTTTTTGTTCACAAAATAATTAAAAAATTACTGTTTCATTAAGAAACAAACGAGAAAAGAATCATTAACATTATGAATCGAACTCGGACTTACGCCATAACAATCAAACGCTTTATCATGCAGCAATTGACATTAATATATTATTTTCTTACGTTAGATTTTTATTATCTTCCTACTAGCATCTCTACTTTATAAATAGCTTTTTTCACCAAATATATAGCATCCGTACATTTTTCGAACTTTCCCTTTGTATTCTCTGTATTTAATTTAATTTAAATTAAATGTAATTGTGAAACTCACATTTATTGCTATACGTATTTAAATGAATGTCGTACATTAAAATGGCTGCATTCAGGAGAAAAAGCAACTAGATTTCCGTCGCGCTTTGCAACTATTGTAAATAATGTAAATATCAATATATTTATTTATCATATCACTAAAGTGCGGAGGACATAATTGTATGCATATCTTTCTAAAGTTAGCATATAAGAAATATATATTAATGTAACAGTTTGCAATACGGTGCCGTCGTACTGAAAGGTATACATGCGGATAAAAGAATATTATATTAGGTGGTTGCGTTGAAACCCGCCGTTTTTTTTCGTTCTTTAAGCATTTATATAGTAATAACATGTTGGGTTACCTCAATCAAAATATTTTCCTTTGAATATTACTACTTTCTCCCTTCTCTCTGGCAGAAGCTGAATCCCACGGTGAAAGAATGCTCTGTATTTTGACGCTATTCACTCATGTATCCATGTTTGGACTTCTTCGTAATTACGGAAGTGTGTATTTTCTAAGGTGCGCTGCATCGACCGAAACAAGTGATTATCACTTGATGCAAGGTCCTGGGAATACGCTAGGTCAGAGGGATCTTCCATTCTAGTTTCATCAATGTTTTTTTGCTGCTAATGCAACGTTGTCGTGTGTTGTTGTGCAGCAGAGTCACCTTTCGGCAATTTTATGTTACTGACAACCTTTTTTCCATTAAATTATAGTTCAAACGCTCCAGTTGTTGTTGGTAACGTTCGACAGTGACCATTTCTTTGGGTTTCAAGAGCTCATAAAGCACTACCCCCTCCATATCCCACCAGATACACAGCATGGCTTTGTGACCATGGATATTCTGTTTTGCCGTAGATGTTCATAGTTGGCCAAAATCAATCCATAATTTTCTGCGTTAAGAATTATTGAAATAAATCCATTTTTCATCCCTAGCTATAATACGCCACAAAAAACTTTTTTTTCTGTGCCTCGCAAGCAAAGAAATGATGATGATTAGTCAATTCACAATGGCGTTCTCGCTCAGCTCTTGTGGCAGCAATTTTCCTTTTTTCTGAACCTTCCCCATGGCATGCAAACGTCGAGATACTGTTGACTTATCAACATTGAGTTGTTCAGCCAATTCTTTAAATGTTTGAGAGGAGTGTTCATCCAGCGAACTTTGCAATTCGGAATCTTCAAATTTTTTCAACTGACCTGGTCTTTGCTTGTCATAAGATTCACAATCGCCACTTTTGAATAGTCGAAACCATTCTCTACACATAGTTTCGGATGGTGCAAACTCACCATAAGTCTGTATAAGCAATTGGTGAGTATCAGCTACATTTTTCTTCAAATCAAAATAGTAGTACACATCGGGAAAACAACTCGTCACGGTCTACTTTTTACTTGCTCGTTCGAGGCATGTGTCTCAACTAAATATTGTGTCTTTTGGCTAGAAGTTAATAACGGTCATCATTTAAAGTGCTACATAAGCGACATCTGTCCGTACTAAAATATAAAACACCTAGAGACACCTGCAGCCGAACAGCGGATTGCAATGCAACCACCTAATATATATGTTATACATATGAAATGATTGACTGCGTTAATCAGATAAAGTTTAATAAATGTTTTGCGTTGCGCTGCCAGCAGCTGTGCAACTGTTTTAACATTTTCTATTGAACGACACTAGCGGTTTAGGCTTTTCCACTATGTTTACTAAGTTGTCGTCACTTTTTCTAGCATGAGATGCTGGACCACTTAATAAAGATGTTTTTGAGCAGCATAAATTGCGTAGTGTCGTTCAGAAAAAATCTTACAATAATTGCAAAGCGTATTGAAAAATATTTAAAAGCAACTTTTTCTGTACACAGCCATTATTCAAGACGAATTACGTCCTCTCACGTAGAGATGTGACAGTTTAATAATTATTTATAGAAAAGAGGAAACATCGGAAAATATACGAATGCTGCGATTCGATAGAAAAAGTTATTTATAAAATTGCGACGTTCCTGCCCTTTCCTGTTCGCTTTTGTCGCAGCGGGAACGTCCTTTTCAGTACGGAGAGAGGACCGGTCGGTACGAGCGGTCAGCTCGTCTTAACGGCGGTTGTGGCCCTTGATTGGCTTGTCGGATTGCCAGGTTCGTTTAAATGATTGAGAGAGAGTTTTTATTGAAATAATAAACAAAAGATTTATTTTCGGTTACAGATCAGATTACAACAGACTAATATATGAGCGGATGTCAGCTCGGTGCTTTAAATTGTCTTTCTCGTTAGACAGTAGATGCGTTGAAACATGTTGTTGATATTTCGATGATAGCGGTGTGTTTTGTCGGCTCAGCCGACAATTTCGACATTTTGAGATTCGCGGTAGACGGGATCGCGGGACGGCGAACGCGGTTGTGTATACGCGGCGATATATACACGTCTGACGTAAACGGGTAACCGGTCGGTAGAGTCGCGGGGAGCGGGCGCGGTGTTTTGGGCGCACGGTTTGTTATCGCTGTTTGACAGCGTTGCACTGGTATTGTTTCTCCGCGATGTCGATTTAAATGCACCGGAGAGTGCGATACGAAAACCACGCGCAGGTGGTATGGAAAAACTTGGAGGCACTCTCCAAGCCTCGGAAGCCCCGCGGAGACGGGAACGGTCGGCACGGCCGCCAGGAGGCACCCGCGGTGACGGGTGACGCTCTAGGGTCGGCGTGTAATCTCCGCGGAGGCCACTACATCAGGAGATTGCGAGAGAAATGTACGTAACGGTGTTGCTATAGGAAAAACCTCGACAGGGTCTCGGAGACTCTTCCTCGCCAAGAGAGACGGGGCCGAGAAGGCTCGGCGGAGACGGCGAACGACGCCACTCCCTCATCCGTAAATTCTCTTCGTCGAGGCTTGCTCCCGCGTATGCTTAGCCTAACTCACTGACTAGGTTTCGCTTGCTCGGTTGCTTGCGTGCAACCCGGCACGGTAAACGCGAGGGACCCGATGTCCCTTTCGGTCGGTGGTGACTTGGCCGAGAATATTTGACTGAGACGGCGCAGTCGCCACCCCGGACTTGTCTCGGCCGAAGGACGGTCGGAGGTCGGATATGAATAGGGAACTCCAGGTAGAGACGGCAATATACCGTCCCGAGGAAGGATGGCGAGTACGGCTGCGGACGCGCAGCTGAAACGGCGAACGAACTGTCTCGGTTCCTCGGCAGCAAAATATTAGAGTGCGGCTGCGAACACGTAGCTGGGACGGCGAATACACCGTCTAGATTCCTCGGCAGGGAGGATCGGGATCCGTATCAGCCTGCGAACGTATCGCTCTGATTGACTCCGGCGGAATCGGCCTTGATGCATCCGCCAGTCGGATTTTATATCCGATGGAGGGCCGGTGTTTATATTTGTTGACACGCACGTGATCTTACTTTTGGCGGAAGCGCTTCACGTGCGTGTCGTGTGAATTAGTGTGGCGCAAAGCGCCGATGAGCGACCCGACGGATGGTCGGTCGGGACGCAGGCGGGGTAACGGTGCAAACGCGCTGTTACAAAGTTGGAACCCTATATTGCAAAAAGGCTAATATAAGACGGTAACAATAATTTATCAATATTAATAAATCAAAGACATTATTTGTGGAGAAAAGTGCTAGAAAGCTCGCTGCTTTGTGGACGCACGTGTTCAGTTTGTTTTGAAATAGAAACGTTGTCAAGTTTCACACACGTGAACGCCGCGTGAGAGTTTATCTCTCTCTCTCTCTCTCTCTCTCTCTCTCTCTCTCTCTCTCTCTCTCTCTCTTGTGCCGCAGTTTCCAAGTGAAGGATAGAGATCTCGGTCTAAAGCGAAAAGAAACGCAATGGGCAGTTTGGGGAATAGTTGGTCCTAAGGTGGAACATGCTCAATTACACAGAGAGACCGAGTGTCTGTGTGCACATACAGTGGCCCACAAAAGTATTCGAAAGGTCAGACTTCTTATATTTAGCATATAAAATATATATGTTAATCTTGAATATTGAAAACAGTTTAGTGTCTATAGCAAGAAGGAAGCCCCAAGATTTTGTTAGTAGAAATAGAACATAATCCAAACACAAATATAGTGTTTACAACATATTTATTTGAAATACGTACCAGGCACGGGTAAAAAAATTATTCGTACACCGGAAATATTGTTACATTCTTATGTGTCAAAATGTTACGCTCGCGCGGGGAAATAAAACGAAACAACGT
>NW_014560678.1:0-756 GCF_001313825.1 Dinoponera quadriceps
TGCTACCGTCTAAAGGTTAGTATTTACTAAAACAAGCATCGGTTCAGCGTTTGCAACGCTATCTGTGTGTCAGACCGGGAACTTATCAGCCGATGTGTTAGGTGCTTGAATTAATCTCTGTTGTATTTGTACTATTTTTACATGGCCGAAAGTGGATATTAAAATAGCACAACTATGAAAGTCAATAGGGTTTAATAATCAACATGTGACCTTAGATCGTAGTGCAAGGAACACAATTTTTTATTGCATTGAGAATGTCGGGTTTCGTACTAAAAAAGAGCATTTGCGGAAAACATTACTTTTCTGCTTTCATCTCAAGAAATCTGCTGCTGAAAGTCATCATTTGCAAGTGGAGGTTTATGGGGAGCATGTTCTATCTCAAACAACTTACAGATATTACTCTAGACAATTCAAAGGCAACAATTTTGATGGACATCAATAGAACATTCCTACAATATTAATAAATATTACATAACACTCTCAGAATATTATAAAAATATTATTTTAATGTTGAATTATATTCATATAATTTCTAAGAATATTATGCATTTATAAGAAAGATTTAAAAAATCGCGACAAGACTAGAACTTTCTAAAACAACTGTTATCAATCATTAAAGAACATTTACATATAAATAAAGTTATTGCAAGATGAATCTCGCGACTTTTTCTGATGTACAAAAAGACAAAATTTAAACAATAATTAAAAGAATTTAGACAACATTAAAAGAATTTAATTATGTAAATAAAAATTATA
>NW_014560679.1:0-645 GCF_001313825.1 Dinoponera quadriceps
GACTTAACATCAAACACATATTTATAAATTAACATTAATGGAATAATGCAAATAACAGATGAAGATTAAAGTAATATTAAATAAAAAGGAACCCGTGTAACTTAATGTAATACAATCCGATATAACGTAACAAATATGTTTAATATATCGGTATGGTGAGAATAACAACATTATATAATACAGGGAAGATAATAATTACGCTGTGTATGTGTGTGTTTAAGAAGTGAGGTGGAATTGGAGANATAAATATGAAGTAGAGACTTACAATTTAGGTGGATCGACTGTAGTGTATAGTGCGCAGAACATGGCTCTGGTCGGACGATTAATACAAAACATTAATGCACATATACTTATGAGAACTAACATGACTCTGACGGTAATAAATGAAAATTATAACGTAAAAGAGCGTTGAGATTGGGTATCTAATTCGAGGATGAATATCCGAGAATGCTAATAACTGCGGAGGACTATCAAGATTTGTCAAAACCGCTAGAAGATCTGCGGGGTATTGCTAGATACTGATACTGCCGGTTACTGTTTAAGAACTGCGGAGTACTGCTCGAAGTGGCAAGAGAGTACGGTTTTTATAAGGAGAATTTTGGAGGGACAGATGATGATTTCCATTGAGAACAATTTTCGTGGAAG
>NW_014560680.1:0-3507 GCF_001313825.1 Dinoponera quadriceps
CGCTGTGGAAAAGAGATAGCAGAACGAGTAAACCTACTCCGATTAAAAATCGAACGAACCTATTTGCCAACCCAATATTTTTGTTATTAAAAATTGGTTATCAATTAACCCCTTAACCTACAACTACGGGCATAGCCCGTAGTAGATGATCGGGCCAAACGTGAATATTACGAGCATAGCAAGTAGTAGATGATCGGCCCAAACGTAAATATTACGGGCATAGCCCGTAGTAGATGATCGGGATTTGTAGAATATTTGGTAAGGGATGTAATAACTGTGGGTAGATGCAAGGCCCAAAATTTTCGAATCTAAATCGTAGGTTAAGGGGTTAATGTCATCTATGCCTGTAAAACGACAGCCATTTAAGGTTATCTTAATTTTTGGAAATAGAAAAAAGTCACAAGGAGCCATGTCTGGCAAATATGGAGGCTGGGGCATCGTTACAGTATTGTTTTTGGACAAATATTCACGAACAAACAATGAAGTTTTGGAANACCTAAGACACGCTGACACATCAAAACTATTCCCTCTGATTTAGACATAGGAAGATGATAAAAAAAACATGAGATCGAATTCAGGAGGCGACTCTAGATTCTTAGCTTTCGAGTACCGACACGCTGTCGGTCACACTACAGATACTGTATCGGGCGGAAAACATAATAGAGACAAGTTTATCTTCGTCACCATCGTTTCCCGTTCTACAGTGTTGCGACGGGCACCCCATACTACTGGTTTCGACTCTATTTACGCAACAAAAAATTCATAAATTTCGAATATTCCAAAATTTATTTATTTTTTAATTCCTCTCCGATCTCAAAACAATAAAAAAAAAGTAATATTTTATTGAATAAAAGACTTGTGATTAGAGCAGCAATACAAGGGATCTAACGCTGACTTATGATTTTAAAAGCAGTCATTACCCTCGCAACCACGCGCCACTTCGAGATACGATTTGATCAAGCCAGTGTTACATGATGTTTATTTTTGTGCTAGAATGCTTGCTGAATAGAAATACTGCGCTCTGATTGCTGTATTTCCATCAGATCTACATTAATAGTCATTACATGAATTTTCACTTAAATAAGATATTCAGTTCCGAATTTAGAGTTTCATGTGACTTTCCCAGTTGATTACAAATATAATGGATGCGTCTAGTACTATAATTATTCAGTGAAATTTTATATTTTATTGACATGTTCTGTTAGTTTTAAAATATCCACTAATTAGATATAAATGTTTACTGAGCACTCTGTTATAGTAATGGATATACCACCAAAGTCACGTACGAAGTCTGTTTCAAAAGTATCCGACCTTTGCCTATCTCATGAGAAAGAGCTACTCCGGAGTGATATGAACAATATCGCCTCCAAAATAACCTCTTCTGAAAGCAGTCCTGGAAGTAATTTTTTGTGATAACCAATAGCTCCTTTGTCGCATTTCGTTTTATTTCCTCAACATCGTTAAATCTTTTGCCTTTTTACTTTTGCCTTTCAACGGATTTTTCACCTTAGGAAATAACCAGAAGTTCAAAATCGATTGAAATATGCAAATCATTAACGTAGATCACTATTAAAATAATATGTTATATCTTTGCCATTTAGAAAGAAAAATATCTCATTAGATTTTATGTATGCAATTAAACTTACTTGAGGAAGAAAATAATTCCTGCTTCTGTACACGTGCACGTTTCGTAAACAGTGAAAGTCAGCAAGAAATTAACAAACAAGTACCGATCTGTCTGGCTGATTTTGTCTCGCAGTCACACATATGTATCTATTATAGTTTTAGAAATGTTCAAGATAATACAACTTTTTCCTGTTAATTTATCTCTAATCTAAAGTACTATATTGTTCAGTTTGATGAGTGTTAGCTATTCAAATGTTGCATCACGTTGTATCAGATGTTCTTTACATTACAGCACTTATGGAGTCTGTTAGCGAGGAATTGCGCATGTATAGTAAAGGAAAATCTTCTGTCAAATTTACCACTATTTTGCCGGGTATCGTTACTACCGGTTTGGCCAAAAACGCAAAGCTAAGGTAAATTTATTCTTCTATCATTATAATGAACGATTCGTAAAGATAAGCAAAAAGTTTATAAAATAATTTACCCGTTTAATATATAAATAACTTCTATAAAATAAGTATACATTTTTATTACATTAGCGTACCTTCTAACATTACATTCGCATCATTATAAAATAGTTAATATATATTTTTTAAATTTATATTTGTAATAATTGTCAGTATTAAATATGTTGATTATAAGTTTGTTCTTTATTGCGTCATTAATGAGAATTTAAATAGATTAAAGTTGAAATGCTTATTCGGAAATTTGTTCACATCTTTATCGATATGTTGACTCGTATTTGTCTTTTCCCTATCACTTTCCAATCAATAACAAATTATTCAACTTCATAAGAGATTTCCATGGCTTGCTGGCGCTTATTCAGCGCAGCAAATAGCTTCTTTAATAATTGATGCTCAGAGGCGAGATTTTAAAGAAAAGAGTTTTCCTTCGTATTGTTTTCTCAAATTCGCGATTTTAAGGTAAGGACATACAAATTAAAATATAATCATATCATAGTTTATATTCAAATTAATTTTCTGTTTTCTAATTACTTCAATAATTTTGTTATATTGGCTAAAAAATTCCATGTTTGATATAAATGCCTCAGACAACATGCATGTTTAAAATATATTTTAAATATGTTTTGAGACGTTACCAAGAAATATCTCATTTGCCAATATTCATAAACAGATCTTATATTTAACAAGAGCGCCTCATGAATTAAGACACGCAGATATGAATTACATTTTAAAAGTTTGTAAGACGAGGGACACTAAGTACAAGTTTAAAATATTAAGCGTAGATGGCCTACCATTGAAATGTTGTTAACGAAAAAATTTCAGAATCACACGTATGCTAGTGTAACGAAACCAAAGCTCGAAGTGGCGTGTGGCAACGCGGTAGAGTAACGAAATCGTAGGTCTATTTCCGATTCTTTAATATTGTCGTTCTTTCTCCAAGGTTTTGCTTTTTTTCTAATAAAATAATACTTCTTGTTTTAATAACGTAGATATATTAAAAAATAAATAAATTTTTAAGTAGTCGTAGTAGTCGTAGTAGATGATTGATTTTTCATACAATACAAAGTGATTTTCCATAAAAGTTTGATGAAGAAGAAAGATATTAATGATAACTAATTTTCTCTTATATACGAGAGTAGTTTGAAAAGTTTTGGTAAAGAAGCAAGTAAAACACAGTTCCTTGGAAAAAATAATTTTATTTTATTTTTCGATATAATATCTTTTGAAAACTACACTTGATCCAGCAATTTTTAAATTTTTTCGTTTTGTTCAAAAAATAGGTTTTTTCAAGTTCTACAAAATAGTAATTGACACTCATAATAACATCCTAATTCGACGAACATTTTTTTCCATCGAAACAAATTTCTTATTTCGGAAACAGGAAAAGGTCGCACGGGAAAGAAGTCGTCAAGTCCAA
>NW_014560681.1:0-665 GCF_001313825.1 Dinoponera quadriceps
TCCGCTTGATTACGCTGCAACAACGCCAAACCGGCCGTTGAATCATCAACGCTCTGCTGTTTTTGGTCGACGGTCAGCAAACGCGGCACCCATCGCGCAGATAGCTTTTTCATATCCAAAACATCGTGCAAAATGTATCCCACCCGTTCTTTTGAGATACCAACGGCCTTAACTAACTCGCGCAACTTCATTTTAGAATCACTCAAAACGATTCGATGCACTTGCTTTATGATTTCCACATTCGTAGTCTTTTTTGGTCTTCCAGAGCGAGGTGCGTCTTCGGTGCTTGTACGACCCATTTTAAATTTACTAAACCATCGATAAACTGTTGTTCTCGAAGGAGAAGATGTGGGATAACTTATCTTCAATCATTTCATTGAATGTTCAGGAGTTTTCCCATTAAAAAACAATGTTTGATCAATATGCGATATTTCTGTTTTTCCACTTTTTTTACGAAGGTGAAGATAGCATCACTTAAACGATTGTAGCTGGTAAACGAATGAACGAAATGTCATGAAACTTTATACATAAACTAGTGACAGATGAACTTCTCAAAATAAATCATTTTCATTTTGTATTGGCGCCACCTACTGAAATGTCCCGATACTTTTCAGCCCACGTAGAATATAAATTTTTTTTATCCACGTAAGCATTTCAGCAAGACG
>NW_014560682.1:0-634 GCF_001313825.1 Dinoponera quadriceps
CAGTTTTTCTGGCATGGTATTCATAAATTACCTGAAAGATGGGCGAAATGTGTAGAAGCGAATGGCCAATATTTTGAATAAAAAAAAATTAAGTTCTCTTGAAAATTACGTGTTTTTTTTTACCAAAAAACCGAAAAAAACTTATGCATACATAACTTGGAATAACTGCATACATAATTTGGAATAACTAAGTCAATTGTCCGAATAACCTTTTACTCCCATATTTTATCAATTCTAGAGGGATATCACCAGGTTCTGGAGCTCTTCTGTTCTTTAATCCTTAACATATTTTTGTTATTTCTACTTCATCCAGTCTTATTGGGGAAGCTAGTACCTGTATTCTGTATGTTTTTGTTGCCTTTGAAGTTAATTCTGTCCTCTATTAGTAAATTTTTAAAGTGCTCAATCCATTTTTTTATTGTGATCGGTGATATAATATGTTTTCTTTTTTTTTATCGTAAGTTTTTGATCAGTCTCCAACTTTCTGTAATTTTCCTTTCACCAAAGTATGTATTGATTTTATTACAAATTTTTCCATGCTTCATTTTTCTTTTCTATTATTTTCTTCCGGACTCTAGTTTGGCCTGTTTTACCAGGTGTATGCATAAGTTTTTTCCGGTTTTTTGGTAAAAAA
>NW_014560683.1:0-983 GCF_001313825.1 Dinoponera quadriceps
AATCGAAAATCGAATATACGTAACCCGCGGAAATTCAAAATTCGCGATAGTTTTTGAACAAGGCTCGTATATAAGAGAGTGAGAATGTTGTTTTGTCAGCATTTGGCGCAGAAGTTCAGGGTGTTTGTCGACATCTGGCACAGAAGACCAGAGTGTTTGTCGACTTCCGGCATAGGAAAGGCACAGGATGATTTTCCCAACCCCAAAGGTGTGTTGTTCGAGCGGATTAGGAAGAAGGATGATATTGTATTGTTTGCAAAGTACACACGTAAAGCAGTCTGCATCATAACAGATGTAAAAGACCGGAAGACAACAATTTTGAAACAATAATGGACAAATATTTTGACAAAGTTCACATTCTTACCAACGATAGTAAATATATCAATGACCCTTGTGAGCAATTTGTGGAAGAGTTTGACAAAGTAATAGTGAATTCAGATATCTATACACTCAATGGATAGACCAAAATATGTTGCATATATTTTTAGTACGCTACAAGAAGTATTTTAATGTTATGCGCTTCGTATATTTAGAGTGATTGTTCAAACATATGTGTGCCATTCGTATGTACCTGACTGAGAGACAAATGCAATAGAAAGATGGTATGTGCTCGGATTGCAGAGATTAGCTATTTCAAATAATACTATGCAATATGTGCCTCATATGCACGAAATACGTGTTTTGCTGAGTGGACTGAAAGAATATTCCGAAGGACGCAGCGGAAAAATGAAAAAACTCGTGCGAATTGGACATGAACTGTGGGACCAGTCTGCTCGACTGAGTTCGCAAAACGAGTACTGTGCATGAGAGGAACGATGCAACAAATGTCTTTAGTCGCGACAGCGGGTGGGCATTGTTGCGAATACTCGATCTGACGGACAATATGAACAAGTTCATACACGCGATACACGAGGGCTATCATATCGAATTATATCGCGCAAAATACAGCTGAAAAAAGCAGTGATGAACGTGCAATCCATGGA
>NW_014560684.1:0-567 GCF_001313825.1 Dinoponera quadriceps
CATAAAGAACACATCCTGATACAACTCGACGTTTCTGATTGGTCCTTCGCTCTTTCTAGAAATGTTTCAATCGACAATTAGTTATTCACATTAATTTCGCGTTTTCCGCACAAGATAGCTTTCAGTGAAACAGATTTCACAATATTTCATTGCGGCGCATCATATTTGCACGCGCGTTGCTTCGAAATAGCATTGTTTCTAGTACAGGAAGTAACTAAATTCTAAAATCAGTTACTGCAGATTGGGGTATGATGGAAATGTATCGCGCGTNTGCTTTCGGAACACTTTTACGTGTACGATTATTATTTCAATATTGATAAATTGTAATCTCGTTGTTAACCACGAAATATAATGTTACTAGTAACAATACCATTTCTCCGTTCTGACGTTTATACATTATCAATTATTTGTTGACAGTACTTATATAAAGCAAGCGTGTACTCTAAAATTGCATCTGAATGAATTGTTGGGGCAGTGTCTAAGCCCTTGACAAGATTTCATAAGTTAAACATAAAATTTTCATGCATAAAGAACACACCCTGATAAAACTCGACGATTCTGATTGGT
>NW_014560685.1:0-2390 GCF_001313825.1 Dinoponera quadriceps
GGATACCGACCCGCTGTCGGACGCGTGCACGATATTGTAACGTGCGACTTAAAATTCTCGGATACCGACACGCTGTCGGACGCGTACATAAAAGTTTATCGGGCAATCAAGAAATAACCGACCAGTTCAGTTTTAACTATCAAAAAGAGAGCATTTTATTGGCTACCGCGTCTCGCCACCTCCTTCTTACTCTTCCGCGCTGTGCCGGGCAACCCCACATTACCGCGACGTTTTCGGACGCGCAACATGATTATTCAACTAAAGCAATTGTCCTAAAAGTAAGGTTAACTTGTTAAATACTAATTAATTAAAATTACCTTCATCACTGCCTTCGAAAGTTATCAATAATAAATATCTCAATTTAAGTATAAATGGACTTAAGCTACTTTCAAAATAAACGGCTCAATTATTGAACTAATTCTGAAAACGTATGTGTCCAAAATTATTGTATTTACTCGGAATATAAGTAACCTCAAATGCTTTATTGATAGATAACTTGAAGTTGTACATGTAAACGGGCAACCGGAAATAATTGAAAAATGGACTTAGGCCACTTTCAAAATAAACGGCTCATATATGATTGGGAGGCAGACGGACGTCAGGCAAACGTTATCGTGAAAGGGATAAGATTACGATGGCTCGCCGTATAACGCGACGTGAGTTTCCCGACGTATCTGTCATCTCTTCCGCCTTCACGTAAAGCACATACTTTCGTTACATTCTGGGTACCGTGGGAGCAACAAATTCCTTTTTTATGATCAGGAAATAGGCGGATTTGAGTAAGCATTATCATAAAAAGGTAATTATACGCTACCAAATGCGTCATGAGTTTCTCAACGCATCCGTGATCTAATCCGTTTTCTAATCTTCCATATCCGTTTCCCGTTTTCCATAAAAACTCTTTTCATTGGCGATCGTCTTCCGCCACCCTCAACAAATCTTCCCTATATAAGCCTCTCTCACTTTTTTATTCTACTTTTTTTTCGATTTCTATTGTGTCTTCACATCACGCCTTCCACTTCGACTTCTGTTTCGACATCTGTCGCCAGTGCCACTTGTTCGTAAAACTCGCAGTGTATAACGGTGTATGACTCGATTTTTTTAAAGATACACATTTTAATATTACGATAATTAGTCCGAGTATCAGAATCGCGCAATACATCGAGTTAACCGTCGTAAGTGCAAACTACCACACAGACGACCTGAATTACGAGACGACAGCCAGACCCCGAGATCCAAAAATATTTACACATCACGAATCAACGAATAAGTACTCAGCATCATTTATACTCGTTCTCATTAGCTTCGATTTCTTCATTAATTAATACCCCGTCTTATCATAATGAACACCCTATGTGGAGAGGATAGGATCGAAGTCCTCGCATTAACAAAGAGACTTGCTCGAGACTAGCGACGATACGCTAGCAGCACAGCTTAGGGTCTATTCCGAACTCCTATCCTCAGACGAAAGTACCCAACTACCAAGCCTTTTGGACGGAAATATCTCGTCCCCACCTGACCGTTCCCCTCTCGCCCCTTCCTATTCGGTTGATCCCGACTATAACCCCCAACCCCTTCTGACGAGATACTACCCTGTCGCGATTATTCTCCCCCACCGTCCTACTGGGCTCTACCTCCAGCTTCCCCACCGTGTTACCTCAACTCACAGTCGCGTTCCCCGACACCTGACCCACGAACCCCAGACATATCTCCATCTCCATCCGATTCCTCTACTTCCCTTTCTGAACCACCTACCCCTAAATCTTTACCCTTCCCTTAAAACACACTCATTAACATTCTACTTGACACACACACCGTCACACACACACAAAATTAATTTTGTAATACCTCGCCATGCGCCATGCGCCATCTCACACTGAAATTTCACTTTTTGTCAAATATTGTAATTTCGCCCTTTTTGTTAATAAATATTAAGATTGTTAGCTTAATTTTTCATTCTATTTTCTTACCGTCGCGCACTCACCACCCTTTTCCCAATTATTCTGTTCGCGGACCCGTCCCAGGTAAAGGGTTTCATTACCCTGACCTAAAATAGGACAACCCTGCGTACGCTCGCATCAGAGTAAAGTGATCTTGCTGGTCTCTGTCCTGTACCGCCGGCGTACAAGTACGTTCGGGACTCGCGTTTGCGAGTGCGGTCGTTGCGTTCTCTTCCAGGACGTAACACCAATATGATCGATCATTCTCAGAAAACACTGCTGTTAAATCAATAGAATTTAATCAATAGAATATTCAATGACGTCATATTCGGAGTCTTTTTGTATCTTCAATGGCAATATTATTAAAACTAATATTAAAATTATTAAAGTGATAAATAAATAAATATATATATACAGGGTGTCCCAGACCACCCGTCTCACCCGATTTTT
>NW_014560686.1:0-224 GCF_001313825.1 Dinoponera quadriceps
AGACGGCAAGTTCATTCCGCTGACATTGGCCATGCTGACATTCGATCGAGGAATTTATACAAAGACAGGATAAGATTTCTTTCACGAACGTCAATTAGTGAAAGCGAGAGGTATCGCTGATATCGCTTGAGTTATCTTCTTACCGAGGCTTTTATAATAGTATACGTAAAAATATTTTACGACATGCTTACCAGGTGTAGAAGTATGAAACCGGGTTTTTTTTG
>NW_014560686.1:517-2889 GCF_001313825.1 Dinoponera quadriceps
TGGGGCATTATCATGGAGCAAAATGACTTTGTGTTATTTTTTTCCATATTCTGGTCGTTTTTCACGCGATTTAAATCGATCATTTGCTTTTGGTAGCTATCAGTGTTAACGGTTTCACCAGGTTTTAGCAGCTCATAATAGATTACACCCTTCTGATCCCACCAAACACAGAGCATTGTCTTTTTTCCAAAGCGATTGCAGTGGATGTCGATGGTTCGCCTGGATTCACCCATAATTTCTGACGCTTAGGATTCTCAAAATATATCCATTTTTCATCACCTGTTATGATACGATGGACTTTCTTTTGTATCTGTCGAGCAGCATTTCACAAGTGGTTTTTCGATTTTCTTGCTGTCTTTCATTCAGTTCATGCGGGACCCATTTTCCCACTTTCTGAATCTTTCCCATGGCTTTCAAACGAATTGAGACAGCTTTCTGCGTCACATTCAATTCATCCGCGAGTTCTTGTTGAGTTTGAGTATCATCTTCATCCAATATGGTTTGCAATTCGTTGTCTGCAAACTTTTTCGGTGGTTTCCACGCTCTTCGCTTCTCGCGTCAAAATCACTTTTGAATTTTTCGAACCACTCGAAACACTGTGTTTTACCAAGAGCATGTTCACCATAAGCTTCGACAAGCATTCGATGCGATTCTGCAGCAGTTTTCTTCAAATGATAACAAAAAACTAATGCTGTCCGCAAATCGTAGTTCGTAGGCATAAAACTCGACATGTTTAAGATTATAGAAAAATATGCCGGTGTATGGAACTTGGGTTGTTGTATGTTGAAAATCTTCATCAGCTGTTAGAGAGAGATGATGGCGCTGCAGAAGCGGTCTTACGGTCCCTAAATTGATGGCTAGCACCATCTATTGGGAAATTCCGGTTTCATACTTCTACACCTGATATAAAGATAGAATTCGGACACGTCTAATTTGGCGAAATAACGTCGGAATTATTAGGGAATGTAAAATAACTAATTTCATCTATTGCTGTCAATATATTTACAGATATTGATATTTCGGCTGCATCAACGATTTCGAATAAACGTACACATTTTCAAAACGCAAATCGTTTCTGTTTTTAAACATGCTTATGAGAAAATTTGCTTTACCACAATTACAATTCGAAGGGCCGCATATGATACCGCGAGTACTATTTGCGATATCATATGCGTACAGTAGTACAGTAGCGCGTCTCCATGTTTAGAGACCTCTTTGTTTTCCCCCATTAACCGCGTTCTATCGTCAAAATTTGTCAAACGTATCGTTACTGTTTGTCGTTCAAACCGCAGTTATATTTTTATAAAACTTAATGTAAGAGCCTTTAGCCGGCTTTATACATATATAAGTGTGTCGATCTCGCAAAACGCACAGTCATAAAATNTGATCTCGCAAAACGTACAGTCATAAAATGTTCTTTATAGTGTGCGATTCCTATGATATTTATCATTTGTCTGCCGGGCAGTTACAATTTATTATAAAGATTGTTCTCTTACAATCGTTTAGCAGTCAAACAGATTATCTGTGGGATATGTTTCCTCAGCATATAAAAGCAGATTTGGAAGTGCAAATATTGAAATTTATTTATGTATTATTATTTTTTAAATATTGAAAAAAAATTAAGATTGAATTGGGGGAGAGAAAGGATCAATTGCGAGCGAATTTCATACATATTTCAACAAAATTTCGTTATGTTTTTACCAAAATATACATTTGAAATCTTTTCGTACTTTCTTAAGGCTTTCTAATTTGCTCCGATTTGATGATACCCCTTGCACAATGATTTTTGGTAGTCTTATTTCCGGCATTCTTTGTGCATGGCTGTACTATATAGATTGTTTTTTCTCTATATATCCGTTGTCAGTAAATACTCATGATCAGTGAACAGCCATAAATCTCATTGATTGTCGCGTATCTTCGTGTCTTATTCTCTTTCTTCTAGATATTCGCAACGTTCGTCTAAACACATCTATTCCCGTTGCATCAAATTACTTTTTAT
Source organism: Dinoponera quadriceps (assembly GCF_001313825.1). NCBI lineage: Eukaryota > Metazoa > Arthropoda > Insecta > Hymenoptera > Formicidae > Dinoponera > Dinoponera quadriceps. The sequence continues at coordinate 2,517 of NW_014560686.1, forward strand.
TATGTTCAATAATTCTTCATGTTTCTGCGTAAGTCAAGTTACTTTTAACGAGTCTCATATGTATTTCCGTTTCTTTTCAATTTCAGAGCTCCAAAATATTCTGTTAAGATATATAATTGTTCCGTCTACACGTATTATTTGTTTTTTTAATTCCCCTGTTGTTTTTGGCCGAAATATCGAATTTCACTACAAAGTATATATATTCGCAACAAGAGACAATTTCGCTTGAGTCTAGCTAGATTTTTAATGGTTTAATGATCATAAATTAGAACAGCGCGCGTTCTGCGGTATTTTCTGTGTGTGTATTGTTGTGAGTCCGAAGAGTCCCGGTAATGTGGGGTTGCCCGGCACAGCGCGGTAGAGCAGGAGGAGG
>NW_014560687.1:0-5950 GCF_001313825.1 Dinoponera quadriceps
CTACCGCCATCTCTAGGTCAGGTCGGGTACTTCAGGGACCACCCTCGTAAAATAAAATTAACAATAAAAGTGTTAGTCGATATTTTCAGTTATTTTTACGTTCAACAATTTGCTGTGAAAAATTAATATGCAAGGAGACAAATTTTTTATAACAAACAAACATTGTATAACAACTTTTTATAATAAACTTATGTAATAATATAATGTCAATTTCAGAATCGTTGCTAGCTTTAAATAATTACATTATTTAAACGATATTCATATGGAGGAAACTCGAGTAATATGGAATGTTCTAAGCCTTTTTTAAGATAACGAATACTATTAAAAGTAACTGAACTTAGCTTTCATTGACAAAGAATGAAACGGAAGTGTTCCTTTCTGATTTTGATAATCATGAAATATGTTGTAATTTAGACTAAAATAAAGGATATATTTGGAGTACAAATTAGTTCGGTCCGTTTTTTGTGGTCAACAATGCATTTATTTCAGAACAAAATGAATGAACAGATTAATCAAAGTATTGTTCATCGCTGGCTACTACTTTTTTCCATCTCTCAAATAATTTACGAATTCCATCTCGAAAAAATGTCTCGTCTTTTGAGGCGATCCAAGTTAGGAGCCAATTTTCGATTTCTGCGAAAGAAGTGAACCGATGACCTGCCAAATCGTGCTGCATCCGTCGGAACAACCAGTAATCAGAAGGAACAATGTCCGGCGAATACGGCGGGTGCGGTAAAATATCCCACTTGAGCGTTTCCAAATAATTTTTTACGACTTTTGTGACATGAGGCCGAGCGTTATCATGCAGAAGAATAACTTGGCACCCAATTGCCTTGCTTGTGACTCATTCCCATGGATTTCAGTCGTACGGAACTGCTTGTTGCGTAACTCCCAATGATTCTGCAAGCTCCTCTTGCGTTTGACTCGGATCTTCATCGAGTAATGCCTCCAATTCTTTGTCTTCGAATTTTTTTGGCTGTCCAGAGCGAGGCTTGTCTTCAACGCTGAAATCACCATTCTTGAAACGTCGAAACCATTCCCTACATGATTTATCAGTTGGAGCATTGTCATCATAAACTTCTACAAGCATTCGATGCGCTTAAGCTGCATTTTTCTTTCAATTAAAGCAGAAAACTAAAACTTCTCGCAAATGCTGTTAACACAAAATTTAACATATTCAACACAGTTAGTTAACACAAAATTTAACATATTCAACACAGTAAAAAACAGAGGTTTTATATGAAACTCAAAGCGATATAAACTGAATATTATTCACAGATGTCTAACCTCTCTGAAACCACCGAAAGCAGCTGTCACTATGAAACATTTATAACAGCCAGAGCCATCTTTTGAAAACGGACCGAACTAATTTGTATTCCCAATATATTTTTTTATACGTATTTATATGCACTTTTAAGGAGTGAAACACACTTTGAGAAAAATCTATATTTTTTTTAAGCACGTATTGTCCAAAATAATAGAAGGAAGAAATATTTTCAATGAAAGTTAAATTGTTTAAAGAGTTTAATAACGTTCTCAGTTTTTTCAAAAATTTTATATTGTAAACCTATCCATAGTTATCAAATATTTTTACAATCTAAGAACTTTATTTCTACCATATGAAAGAGTAATTTAGATTGAATCCAACCGTACATATTAGGTTGACAAGGATGAAATTTATAGTTAATAATATTGCCAACTGTAACAGCTTATTATTTGATATTGGCTTAATATAATAACGTTCTGTTTTTTTATTGGAAAGCTACATATCTCGCCTGTTTAAAGAAATCATTATGAGTTCTAAAAAATATTAAAACCTTTTCTTAAAAATTAATTTTGTTGAAAATGGAAAGGTCGGAAATTCGCACTATTATGAAGTATGAGTTCTTACGTAGAACTACGGCATCACAGACCGCGCGAAACATTAATAGTGTATTTGGCTCTAGTGTTACTACGCAGCAGACAGTATTAAATTGGTTCGCCAAATTTCGTACAGGTAACTTTGACCTCACAAATGAGCCACGCGGTTGCCCAGAATCAAAGGTCAAGAATGACGAACTAAAGGTCATCGTTGAGTCTGACCCATCTCAGAGTGCCTATGAATTATCGTTGAAGTTTGGTGTTAGCAAATAAATAATATTAACTCATTTAGCTCAAATCGGTAAAGTGACAAAGTTGGATAAGTGGGTTCCACATGAACTGAATGAAAAACAGGAACAAAAGCGTTTGGAAGCTTGCTTGATGTTGCTTTTTCGTCACAAATCTGATCAATTTTTGAATCGAATTGTCACTTGTGATGAGAAATGGATCCAATATGACAATCGCAAACGTTCAGCATAGTGGTTGGACAAGGATGAATCACCAAAACACACTCCAAAGCGTAATATTCATGAAAAGAAGCTGATGGTGAGTGTTTGGTGGTCTAGCGCAGGTGTGATCCATTATGATTTCATGAAACCTGGCTCATCGATCACAGCAGAAATATACTGCAACCAACTGGACGGAATTATGTAAAAACTTAAAGAAAAACAGCCTAGATTGGTCAACAGATCGACTCCTATCTTATTGCATGAAAACGCTAGATCACACATTGCACAAATGACTGCGGCAAAACTACAGAAATTGGAGTTGGAACTTCTTCATCATCCTCCATACTCACCAGACCTAGTCCCCACTGACTACTACTTCTTCCGCAATTTGGACAACTTTTTAATAAGAAAACAATTTAATTCCGACAATGCTGTAAAACTGGCCTTCCAGGAATTCATTGACTCTCGTCCGCCAGGGTTTTATACCACCGGCCTGAACAACCTGCCGCTTAAATGGCAAAAGTGTATAGACAATATGAGTGCATACTTTGATGAATAAAATAATTCCTTATATTTGTAAGTTATCAACCAACTTTGCCTTTTTTTTCTACAAATTTCATTCTTGACGACCTGATAATAGTGTTATTTTATTACATACAGGCGTATCAAAAAATAAATAGAAAAATATTAGGCATACAACTTAACTTTTAACCTTTTTAAAGAAAATATGTTTATTTACAACAACAGCTTCGGAAGAATGGTGGTTTTGAGTTGATAAACTCATCGATGTTTTTGTCGACCTCCTCTGAAGACTTGAAGTAGGAATCAACTAGGTGATGTTGCAAAAATTGATGCTAATCTGAAGGGGCGAGGTCTGGAGAATATGTCGCGTGAGAGAGAATTTCCCAGCCCATGTTGGAAATGACTTCCAAAATGGTTTTCACCATGTGCAGTCGCGCATTGTACAGCAAAATCACCTTCCTCCTTCCAGCGCTGGTAAAAGATTTTTTTCCTCAAGTACGTCACTCAATCTAATCAAATGTTGTTAGTAACGCTCAAAATATTTTAGTGACAATTGAATGGGACACTTTCACCGGATTTGAGCAACTTATAATAAATAATGCCCTTCTAGTCCCTCCAATTACACAACAACAATTTTCTTTTAATGAATATTTGATTTTTTGTGATGTTGGTTGATATGTTACGTGGCTGTTACGTCCTGGAAGAAAACGCAACAACCGCACTCGCAAACGCGAGTCCCGGACGTACTTGTATACCGGCGGTGCAGGTCAGAGACTAGAAGGGTCCCTTTACTTCGACGCAAGCATTTGCAGGGTAGTCCTATTTTAGGTCAGGGTACTTAAACCCTTTACCTGGAATGGGACCGCGAGCGGAATAATTGGGGAAATGGTAGTGAGTGCGCGATGGTGAGAAAATAGAATGGAAGATTAAACCAAGAACCTTAACATTTATTAACAAAAGTGCGGATTTTACAATGTTTGATAAAGACGAAATTACAGTAGAAATGACGCACGACGAGGTATTACAAAATTAATTGTGTATGTGTGGTGTAGCGGGAGAATCTTGAGGTGAGGGTAAAGAGTTAGGGGTAGATGGTTCGGACAGGGGAACAGTAGAATCAGATGGGGATGGAAATGAGTTTGGGGTTAGCGGGTCGGGTGTCGGGAAACGCAAAGGTGGGATGTAGTAACCTGGTGGGGAAACTGAAGGTGAAGTCCAGTAGTACGGAGAATAATCGCGACAGGGTAGTATAGAAGGGCTTGGTGGTTGATAATCGGGATCTGGCGAATAGGAAGGGGCGAGAGGGGAACGGGGAGGTGTCGACGGGGTATTCCCGTCTGAAGGGCTTGGTAGTGGAGTATTTTCGGCTGGGGATAGAATTTCAGAAAAGGCTTTGAGTTGAGCTGCTAGCGCGTCGTCGCTAGCCTTGATCAGATTTTGGTTTGCTAATGCGAGGGGTTCGGCCTTATCCTCTTCATGTAGGGTGCTCATTATGGTACGGCAGGGTATTAATAAATGAAGAAACCGAAGCTAATGAAGACGAGAATAAATGATGCTGAGTATTTACTCGTTGATTGATTCGTGATTGATGTGTGAATATTTTTGGATCTCGGAGCCTGGCTGTCGTCTCGTACCTCGGGTCATCTGAGTGGTAGTTGCACTTGTGATGGTTAACTTGATGTATTGCGCGATTCTGATATTTGGATTAATTATCAGAATATTGAAAATGTATATATTTAGAAAAATCCCGAGTTATATTCTATGAACTGGTGGCACTTAGAGAGATCCCGAAAGAAACCGAAGTGATAGGCGTAATGTGAAAGCACACAGAAATCGACAAAAAATAAAGTGCACGAGTGTGTAATAAAAAAGTGAAAGGGGCTTATATAGGAAAGATTTTTGGGGGAGGCGCATGACGATCGCCAATGAAGAGAGTTTTCGTGGAAAGTGGGAAACGAATATGGAAGATTAGAAAACGAATAAGATCACGGATGCGTTGAGAAACCCATGACGCATTTGGGTAGCGTATAATTACATCCTCTTAATGATAGCGCTTACCCAAATCCGCCTATTTCCTGGTAATTAAAAGAAATGTGTTATTCCCACGGTACCTAGGATGCAATGAAACTATGCGCCTTACGTGAAGGCGAATGAGATAACAAATACATTGGGAAACCCACTGCGCGTCATACGGTGAGCCATCGTAATCTTATCTCTTTTACGATAACGCTTGCCCAACGTCCGTTTGCCTCCCAATTATATATATAAAAAAAAGGAATCCGTATTTCCTGGGGTACCCAGGACATAACAGATATATTCGGATAAACCCACGATTTTTGCTTTTGAAATTGTCATAGAGTACCCAATTTTTTATCACTGGTCGCTATTTTGTGCAAAAAATCTTTCTGTTTGAATCTTGATAGCAGAGACATAGCAAATCGTCTCTATTTATTTTCAGGACCAAGCACATACAGAACCCAACGGCCCGCCTTTGAAACTTACCAAGTTTATATAGACGTTTCAAAATAATTTTTTACGTCATTGCAAGTGCATTTGCAATTTTTGATTGAGTCTGACAAGGATTTTCTCCCAAAAACTGTTCCAATCCTTCGTCTTCAACTTTCTTCGTTTCTCCAGGGCGTTCTTCATCCTAGAGATTGAAATTGCCACCCCGAAACTTTTAAAACCACTTTTTACACGTGCTATAAGACACATTTTCATTTAAGGCCGGGCAAATCATTTTCTTAGCCTCTGCGACATTTCCTTCAGTTGAAATGAAGCCGAAAATGACGCAAAAAGGAGGCAATGTTTCCAGCATATGAAATATTTTTGACACTTTTCGAACGACATCGCGTTCATTACTATTTTTTATGGTTATATCAGCAGCACTGACTATTATATTCCGTTTTAAAGGTGGTGGATGGCGTTTTAAAACCGCTATATGGCGGAAAAAAATTTTAATTTAAATAAATACTAGAATTGATTAAGTGTATGAGCCGAGAATTAAGTTATACATTTAACAGATAACAATATCCCCACACGTCCGTAAGGCTATCCTTAGCCTATTCATTTGATATACGAGGTCTGTTCAAAAAGTATCGCGAATTTTGTGTTTTTTC
>NW_014560688.1:0-2161 GCF_001313825.1 Dinoponera quadriceps
AACTTGGATTCACCACTACACTCCTGAAACTAAACAACAGTCGAAACAATGGATTGGACCAGGTGAACCAACCCCAAAAAAGGCAAAAACAATTTGATCGGCGAATAAGGTTATGGCGACTGTTTTTTGGGATGCGAAAGGAATTATTTTCATTGATTACCTGGAGAAGGTTAAAACCATCACTGGTCAATACTACGCAGAGTTATTGCAGCGTTTGAAGGACGAAGTGAAAAATAAACGACCTCACTTGGCGAAGAAAAAAATCTTGTTTCACCATGACAATGCATTTGCCCATTCGTCGGTCGTTGCGATGGCTAAAATCAAGGAATTGAAGATCGAATTGTTCCCCCAACCAGCATATTCACCAGATTTAGCCCCCAGCGAATATCATTTGTTTCCTAACCTTAAAAAACGGCTCGGAGGTAAAAAATTTGAGACCAACGAGGAAGTCATCGATGCTGTAAATGAGTATTTTGAAGAACTTGACACATCGGACTATAAAAATGGTATCACTGCATTAGAGCACCGTTATGAAAAATGTATAAATCTTGATGGAGATTTTGTTGAAAAATAAAACGAAAAAAAAAACGAAAAAAGTTGTTTTTCTTTATCAGGCCGGAAACTTTTCACCCCACTCTCATATTTCACACATCTACAAGGCACGTGTAGTTTGTTGCCGCATATCTTATTTCCTGGCATTTTTTACCGTGTATAATTAATTTTTTCCTAAGCTTTTCCTAATTTATGGCATGGTAATCTAGATATTTAATTTCTCTTAACAAGTTTAGGTTGCCATTTGCATCTAGTGTTACTAAAAATATTTGCAAAAGATATGGTAGTGTTACTTTGTTTTGTATAAAGCTTTTGTTCTTTTTTCTTATCACATATAAAAAGGAGCCATCTGTGTTTGTCTGCATATCATCTTCTTTTGTTGAGTATATCTTCTCTTCTTCTAGTTGTTCTTTGTTTGATGTGGTTCTGTGGTTGCGGTGTACTTGTATTTTAATTCTTTGTAGGTTCTTGATAATGTATTTTTTCATTTTTCAACTTCTGCTTTCAGGATAGCGCTTTTTTTTTACGCGGCTTCGAAGGGCACCATTTCCACTTCAGAATCCGTGTCTGTTTCGAAGTTTCTTATCGGTGAGTTTATTTTCTTAGCAGAGCACCTTCAGGTTAGGCTGTATTTGATTCTTTTTGTGTTTGGTCATGTTTTGTGTTTTGTTCATGAATGACGCTATTTTTTCTGGCTTTCATGTCAATCTTGCTTTCATTGGATCATACCGATTTTGCTTTCATTGGCTGGATCATGCCGACCTTACTTTTAATGGTTAGGTCATCCTCCGTACTTCTCCTGAACACAAAAGAGATATTGTGTAACTGGGCAATTTTCGCATGGTACATCTTGAATAATGTTAATGGCGACGATATTGTGACTTTTAAGCCTTAACTAAAATAAAATATACTTAATGAAAAAATACTTTCTTATAATGTTTTGAAATGGTCTTAAGAAAATGCTATAATAATATGTAATAAAATCTAACAAATTCTATTTAAAAAATTCAAAGTGACTTTGTCCTGACCTTGACGATACCACCTAAGGTCAAACTGATAATGTGAGTAAATGGATTTTTTCATACTCTACAACTTTTGTACGAAATATTTTTTTATAAAATTTATATGTTCCGAGTTATTCAAGAGTATTGACCTTTTTTCCCTCTCCAGTATATACAAAATATAATTTAAAATTATAAAATATCTTTAATGCTAATTAATATTTTTTCCTCTCAATTTCCTCTCAACTGATTTATGAATATTTTAAATTGATAAATACCTGTTTATTACATCACTTAGATATCTAATAACTAGACAGTATCAAAAGTATGCGACCGAAAAGAGAAATAACGAAAAAATACCAAACTACAGAATTTTCGGACGATAGTCACAATAATGATGATCCTATTATCAACTACGAATTAAAGAAAAATAAAATTGAGGATAAGATAGACAAAGATATATAAGGTCTAGTAAAGAGTAATCCATTATTTTTGTATCAAATTGGAGGCTTTATTTAACATTGTTACAATGATCCAATTTAGGTCAAATATGCACCGTTTTGCTCGATAACTTGTTGCCATTTCGAAGGTAATTTCATTATGCCTCT
>NW_014560689.1:0-724 GCF_001313825.1 Dinoponera quadriceps
TAAAAGTGCAATTTATTGTATTTTCTTTTGAAATGGGAAAAAAAGTTTAAAGAGTTAATTCTGGAAACTGAAAAGAAGAAATAAATAATAAGAGATCAAAAAAAACATCAGTAGTAGAAAATGAATTTGAAATTGATTATGATAACGAAGATCACGTGATTTTACCTAATCCTGAATATTCTGGAGAGTCTGACACAGACGATGAGATGAATGTTCAATCTTCAAGTCATAATTCTGATGATAAAAACAAAATGAAAATAAGTTATAGTAAAGTTTTAAAAAATTACTCTCAAACGCAGAAATTGCTAGAGCCTGATCACGTGTACGAGTGGAACGGAGAAAAACTATGTATCGACGATATAAATAATGAACTTCTCTTGCCTAGTAGTGTAAAATTAGAAATTCAAAGTTCCACACTTATTGAAATATTTGAGTTATTCTTTTCTCAAAGTTGAAGCAGTACATTTTTTGGATTTTCAGAAAATCAAAAAATTGTTATAGAAAATTTTGGAAAAATTTGAGAGTGTTTCTTGACTCATTCCAAAACATTTTTGTTCTAAGGAATTTTTCGCCAAAGTCTATAGATTTGTAGAAAAAAATTCGTCAATTAGAAAAACACAATTTCTCACTTAGGCCGCTATTTTTCTTCACCAAAAAATTTTCAAGTCACATCTGACCATACCAAATCAAATTTTAGATCATTATTCCACCATCTAAGCCAGTT
>NW_014560689.1:812-1086 GCF_001313825.1 Dinoponera quadriceps
AAAAATTTTTTTTTATTTCTAACTACCCCCATTCGAAAGAGCACCCTCAAAAACATAGGGTTCAGTTATTTTAAAAAATTCTTGGCTCGATTTCATTGTTGGGTATTGATTCAAATTGAACGTCAAAATTATGCCATTTGGGCCAAAGACGAAAGGGTCTAAAAAGAGAAAAAAAATAGAGAAATATACTTAAAAAAATGCAAGAATAAAAAGAAGGTTACGACGTCGTTTTACACATATACCACGAATCATTAAAAATATTAAGCTACAAAGA
>NW_014560690.1:0-2118 GCF_001313825.1 Dinoponera quadriceps
TTCAATAAATCGCAAATTATGAACTTATTTATCCAAATTTATGGTGTCCTCTCAAAATAATCCCCTTCTACAAGAAAAATTTAGGCTACGGTTAGAAACAGTCTTACAATTAAAAAAGTTAATGTTTTTTCGATGTCCAAAGCACGCTATTTAAATGTGCCAATCTTATTGATATTTCTTGATCAAAGTAGTAGTTTCCGGAATTGTGATTTTTTGGAATGATATCCCACTTCTTAAGTTTTAGGATTATGATTTTTAGGGATTATGCATGTNAATTGTAAAATTGTTTCGGAATAAAATTACCTTTCAGAAGATTATTCCGGTATTCGGATTTTGGCATTACGATTTTTCAGGATATCATCCTACTTTTTAAAAATTGGTACATTTTTTCGGGACAACATGTGCGCACTAAGTCGCTCATACACATGTATTTCTCAGCAGCCCGAGTTGAAATTTGGATGCTGCTTCGACGTTTTTAAGGGTAATTTACCTATACTTAAATGGCTCATGGACAAATAAAAACCTATTTTGATGATAATAATTTTATTAATTTCTCTTTTGAACCTTTGATTCTACAGATTTCATTTGAATGTTACTTAGAACGATCTATTTATATACTAAAAAAAACGAAAACGGAAATTTAATACATCATCAGAGGGTCAAAAGAAGTAGAAATCATTAAAATTGAAATTACACATATATTGCTATCTTAGTTCTTACTATTATTGTAAAATGTTCAACACAAGACTAAAATTTCGACTTGATAGGATTATCTGTATATTGCGGACAGTGTTCTCCGTCGCATGCGATAATTGCCGAATTTCCCATCGCGCGAAAACCTGCCCTACCCGCCGCGAAATTGATTGAGGTATAAATACATACATTTCACGAATTCGCACGTCGTATCCGTTTACCAGTCAAAATCTTCCGTAACAGTCGATTTATTTCTTAACAAATTCGTAAACGCGACTCCTCTCCAGCGAGAGTAGTCGCTTTCGTGAGTATTTGATGCTCCGAGAATCGGACGGCGCATGTCTCGGGCGAACATTGAAACTCAGTTTTATCGTTCGTACGTGCCGCGAAATCAAGTGCGTTGAAAGTCGAGGATGAGAATGCGGAAAACGGAAAACGGGACATTGCCTCGTAGCTGCGTGTGTATGTGTATGTGTGTCCTCGAAAGAGAATCGAAGACGGAAAAGTGTCGTCCGTTCGCGCGCGTGCGCGCGGATAACTGATACATAAAAACGGACGTGTGGAAAAGTGAAAAACGGGTATGCGATATTTACGTATGAGCTTCATAATTTAAGTCAATATACCAAGTGTAGAAGTATGAAACCGGAATTTCCCTATAGATGGTGCCAGCCATCAGTTTAAGGACCGTAAGACCGCTTCTGCAGCGCCATCGTCTCCTTCTAACAGCTGACGAAGATTTTCAACACACAACAACCCAAGTTTCATACACCGGTATATTTTTCTATAACCTTAAACATGTCGAGTTTTGTGCCAACGGACTACGATTTGCGGACAGCACTGGTTTCTTGTTATCATTTGTAGAAAACAGCTGCAGAATCGCATCGAATGCTTGTCGAAGCTTACGGTGAACATGCTCTTGGTAAAACACAGCGTTTCGAGTGGTTCAAAAAATTCAAAAGTGGTGATTTTGACGTGAGAAACAAAGAGCGTGGGAAACCACCGAGAAAGTTCGTAGACAACGAATTGCAAGCCTTATTGGATGAAGATGATACTCAAACTCAACAAGAACTCGCGGATGAATTGAATGTGACGCAAAAAGCTGTCTCAATTCGTTTGAAAGCCATGGGAAAGATTCAGAAAATAGGAAAATGGGTTCCTCATGAACTGAATAAAAGACAGCAAGAAAATCGAAAAACCACTTGTGAAATTCTACTCGACAGATACAAAAGAAAGTCATTTCTCCATCGTATCATGACAGGTGATGAAAAATGGATATATTTTGAGAATCCTAAGCGTCAGAAATCGTGGGTGAATTCAGGCGAACCATCGACATCCACTGCAAGACCAAATCGCTTTAAAAAGAAGACAATGCTCTGTGTTTGGTAGGATCAGAAGAATGTAATCTATTATGAGCTGCTAAAACCT
>NW_014560691.1:0-1065 GCF_001313825.1 Dinoponera quadriceps
GTGTTGAGTTATAATTATTCTTAGATTCCGTTTATTGACAACGCGCTTCTATGTACGTGTCCGCGGGACCTAAAGCTTAGTCCCCAACGACATTAGAGTGCGCTCCCGGTGTTAAACCTTCGTGTTGAGTGCGCTAGCGACGGGCCAATAGATCTACGCCCGATCGGGAGCGATCGTTGTATTCAGCCGGCCAAATACTAGTCGGAAATTTAACTCTTACCCGGAAAACGCGTTTTTCGTTTCGATCAATATTAACCGTAGTGCCTGTGCGTATCTCAGGAACCAACCATACGATTTCTTTGTAGTTTAACATAATTATTCTTTGTTTACTATAGTTTTGATTTATCCAGCCAGATATTCGTTATCTATTTTAATAAACCAGTTATTCGTTAAAACGTGTACATTTTCTACCTCCGTGCATAACACTTCTATCTTAGCGTCCAGAGATCGAACTAGCAACCTCGGAGACGATAGAAACACAGAAGGAAAGGACCCGCNGTTAAACCTTCGTGTTGAGTGCGTTAGCGACGGGCCAATAGATCTACGCCCGATCGGGAGCGATCGTTGTATTCAGCCGGCCAAATACTAGTCGGAAATTTAACTCTTACCCGGAAAACGCGTTTTTCGTTTCGATCAATATTAACCGTAGTGCCTGTGCGTATCTCAGGAACCAACCATACGATTTCTTTGTAGTTTAGCATAATTATTCTTTGTTTACTATAGTTTTGATTTATCCAGCCAGATATTCGTTATCTATTTTAATAAACCGTTTATTAGTTAAAACGTGTACATTTTCTACCTCCGTGCATAAGACTTCTACCCTAGCGTCCAGAGATCGAACTAGCAACCTCGGAAACGATAGAAACACAGAAGGAAAGGACCCGCCGTCCTTTTGTTAGATTCGAGCATTACTGTGGGGACTTGGCTAGGTCCAGCTCTGCGGGCTCATAGGTTTGGGAGTCTCCCATACTAAAGACGTCCTGGCGACCGTGAGGTGATAGCGAACGGTGAGGATTACTCAGGGCAGTGAGACGAAAGGTCAGGATCGGTTGGAAGACCATCCGA
>NW_014560692.1:0-1016 GCF_001313825.1 Dinoponera quadriceps
AACAGTTACCGCCGCGCATCGAGTTACCTCAGCGAACCATGTGGTGAGCAACAGTCACCTCTCGAATTGCGGCATGAAATCGCGTGGTGAGTGAGACTCACCTCTCGAGTGCAAAGGGTTAATCACAGCATTATAAAGCTTGCGCCAAAGTAACTTAAAATTACAACCAGACAAGTGTAATATCCTACGAAAAGAAGTTACGTACTTAGGACATATCAGGTGTAGAAGTATGAAACCGAAATTTTTTTGTAAAAATTACACGTCTGTTGTTTCAAAATGATAAAAAATATTTTATTCAAAATAATGTCCATTGCTATTTATACATTTTCCCCGCCTCTCCGGCAGTTAATGAATGCCACGACAAAAAAACATTTCTTCTTTTGAAGCGAATCAGCTATTGAGCCATTTTCGTACATTTTCATACGAATTGAAGCGTTGTTCAGCGAGAGCGTGTCCCATTGATGCGAATAAATAATAATCGGACGGAGCCAAGTCTGGAGAATAAGCCGCATGCGTTAGTATTTCCCAACTGAACGCCTCGATCATTTCCCTGACCCGTTTTGCAGTGTATGATGAGGCATTATCATGGAGCAAAATGACTTTGTGTTGCTTTTTTCCATATTCCGGTCGTTTTTCACGAGATTTAAATCGATTATTTGCTGTTGGTAGCGATCAGTGTTAACGGTTTTACTAGGTTTTAGCAGCTCACAATAGATTACACCCTTCTGATCCCACCAAACACAGAGCATTGTCTTCTTTCCAAAGCGATTGCAGTGGATGTCGATGGTTCGCCTGAATTCACCCATGATTTCTGACGCTTAAGATTCTCAAAATATATCCATTTTTCATCACCTGTCATGATACGATGGACTTTCTTTTGTATCTGTCGAGCAGCATTTCACAAGTGGTTTTTCGATTTTCTTGCTGTCTTTCATTCAGTTCATGCGGAACCCATTTTCCCACTTTCTGAATTTTTCCCATGGCTTTCAAACGAATTGAGACAGCTTTCTGCGTCA
>NW_014560693.1:0-1261 GCF_001313825.1 Dinoponera quadriceps
CCCCGACTTGGCAACCGGAATGCACGGGAGAGGCGTTCCCACCTCGTCGACAGGACTCCCGTCCACCCGACCGTGGGAGAGGTGCCAACACGTGACTGAACACCTCGAGAACCACGGCCGGTGGGCCAGGTACTAGCATCACCGTGCACCCAGCAACCAAGCCGGGCGAGAAAAGGGTTTTATGCTCTGGTTAAAACTCCTTCCACCCAATGGGATCCGAGCCACCGGCACGTCCGCGGTACCCCTCATCGATGGGCCCCCCATGTACCCAGTGACAGCCGCCTGACGGATCAGGGAGTGCGTTGCTCCGGCGTTGCCAGCGTTTCCGTCGAGGATCACCGGCGCACCCCACCGTTGCCGACTATCAGCTGCCAACCGAGTAAGGAGGAGAGNCCCCTCCCGTTGGAGGTTACGCCCTCCCCGGGGAAACCCCACCCCGGGGACGACCCTCCTAGGAGCGTGGCCCGGGGCGGCGGAGGGGGGAGCAATCCCCTCTCCCCCCTGCTCCGGACACGACGCCACCTCTACCCCCTCCACGGGGTGTGGCCCGGGGGGTGGAGAGGGGAGCAATCCCCTCTCTCCCCCAGCCCCGGACACTGCACCCCGAGGTCCCCCTATTTGGGGGGAGGCGCGAGCGCTCACGCCCCCGACCTCAAACCTCCCGCTGTTCCCTCCCGGGAGCTAATGACCCAGCTCCCGGGGGGTTCCCTTTCGGGGGGGCGGGCCGAGGGATATCCCCTCCGGCGCACCTCCCGCCCCGTGCCTCCGCTTACCCCTTCTTCCTTTGTTCGGCCGCGCGAGGCACACGCGCCGCTATGGGGTACGGGTCTCGGCCGCCGAGCCACTCCTCGGCGCGCAGGCCCGGTAGCACCACGTCTCCCCCTCCTCCTCGCCCTGTCTCTCGGAAGGGGGCCACCGCCCCCTGTCCGACCATCATCCCCCCGCCTCCTTACGCGAAGGCCCTCCACTTCCCTGGCCCTCTCCGCCTTTTCCTTACGCCGCATTACACTGCAGGAGAAGACGGAGAAGGCCGCCCACACTGCGGGGTTCCCGACGGCCCCACTGATAATGGCCGGCAGCCCCACATCCGGCCCCACCACAGCAGAGAGGGCACGGCGCTCCACACCCCACGCAGGACATTGCACCAGGGTGTGTCGCGCCGTGTCCCTCTCGTCCCCACAATGATGGCATCGCGCGGATGCCTCCCGCCCGATGCGACACAGGTACTCACCGAAGCAACCGTGCCCGGTGAGCACCTGTG
>NW_014560694.1:0-925 GCF_001313825.1 Dinoponera quadriceps
TCTTTCCCGTATACATTATGTTATAAAATTAAATGTTTAACATGAAGTCCAAGTTTCGACACGGGACGATACTTCGGTAACTCGGGGTACCGCGGAGAAGCGAGGCGAGGCTCTCTTGCAATGAGAAACGCATCGCGCGGGAAGAAAGGGCGCGCGTGAAGTGCGAATCTCGCACCGTATAAGTTTATTATTATATATAAGTTTATTTAAAAAGAAACTGGTCCGCTTTGAGAAATCTGTGCTAAATCTTCTCAAGGTGCCACGTCATTTTCTATTATGCTCTGCGACCGATATTCGCGACTCGGCCTCTCCGAGTCGCCGGTGCAACGCCGACGGGCGAACCTCGGGCCGCTAACGAAATTCGGTCCTCCACAAGTCCGTGTGGGCGCCAGGTGCGCGGATCGCACCCTCTAACTAGGGGCCCCGGGGTCGGCGTCGCCGTCCGCGCTTCGGCCAGTTGACCCGAGTTCGCCCAGATCGGGACCGTCAGCTCCGGGGTGATTTAAGTCGGAAGCCGGAAAGTTCCGTACGGTCGCCGGCGTCAGTCGGCGACCGGCGCGAAAGGGGAAAGGACCGGAAATAAAAGAAAAGAAAAAAAAGAACCAGGACCTCGCCAACTCTTTCCGGTGTTTCGCCCTTCTCTTTATTTTAAAACCGCGACAACTATGTACAATTTAACGCTCGTTACTTCGCCTCGGCGGACCCGAGACTTCCGCTTCTCGCGTTCGCGTATTGACCGGCCGTCGAGCCAAGGGGCCGGGACCTCGCACGCCACGAATATTCCCAATCACAAAAAGATATAATTAACGATACGGAATGCGGTTAGGCGGCCTTACAAGTGCGGGCTCCCGGGCGGCTTGTCCTCTTCGGAAATCTTCTCTCTCCTGCTATCTCGCTCGCTCGCTCCTTCGCTCGGGTCGCCGCC
>NW_014560695.1:0-673 GCF_001313825.1 Dinoponera quadriceps
TATTAAAGATTTTATGAACCTGTTCTAATGTTGAATGCTTGTTTCTAAATCCACCTGGTGGTTTGGGATTAGGCCTTTTTCTCAATTATTGATTTGAGTAATTGCATTTATGTAGTAATTTTTCGAAAAGTTTAGACATTATAAATAGTAAAGGTATGGGTCGTTATGATGACACAATGTTCGGAGGTTTAGTCAGTTTGGGGATTATGATGACCTCTGAGATCTTCCAAGCTGCCGGCACATATCTCAATGGGAAAACTGTGTTTATAATGTTTGTTAGTTTAACAATTCTTTTACGGGACAGATTTTTAAGATTTCACCTGTAATGAGTTCATACCCTGGAGCGTTTTAATGCTAATTTTCAATCTAATCTCATGTAAGATTTCCTTTGGAGTCACCAATTTAATAGTACCGTTCTCACTAAAGTTGGATTCTGTAGTCAAGTTTTGCTGTGGGCCGTGCGATTGGAATATCTTTTCAAGATGTTCTGCAAATAATTCGACTTTGCTTTATTATTCCTTATCCATGTCCCATTCGGGTCTTTTATGGATGAAATTTGTGTCAATAGTCTTTTGATTATTTTTGTGGCTTTCCACAATGAGTATTCAGTATCCTTATTGGGAATTAAGTTTTACAGATAGTAGTTGAAAAACCCATCTCTAAACTCCTGAAA
>NW_014560696.1:0-1728 GCF_001313825.1 Dinoponera quadriceps
GACAATTGTTGTTGCTGACATGTGCACGTGGTGGATATGTGCGCCGCGCATGAGATTGTTTATTGGCGCTGAGCGCCGTTTTGCAACCGACGGTCGGTCGGCCGTGATGTTCGCCGGGGGGGATGCATCATTACAGTCTAATTGTATGTATCGAAAATATCGCGTTATCAATTATCAATAACAACTAATAACAATAATCAACAAATAACACTAATCAACAAGCAAAAATTTCTAGTAACATGAACCAAATGAGATGGTTCTTAATAATATTTGTTCACTGAATATAAAAATATCAAAACTCTGTAGCATGTACAACTATTTTGTTATTGAAATATTTATCAGGACCTCATTTTTAATATAAATATTTATTTTATTTTCCTCCAATAACTTTTACATCATAAGATGGGCTTTAAGAATACTTTTTCGCATCATTTTTACGTCGCAAGATGGTTTAAGAATTTTCTTTTACATGTCATTTTTAAATCTCAAGTTGGGTTCACAGTTTTAGTATCACTTTCACATCGCAAGATGGTTTTGGTTGCAGTAGATTAAACAAAAATAATTTTTTTTTATTTCAGACATGAAAAACAAAGTTGACACGTTCCATGCCGAACAGATTTTGGAGACTTTCCGTTTAGGCCGCGTGGGGCGTATACGCCCCACACTTTTACGATTAAATAAACTTGCTTTTGACGTATACCTTACAGTTTTTCAATAATACCGTAATTATCAAGAAAAGGGTGTAGAGTTTAATGCATTAGACAACAAAGCAATAAATTTAATTTTTAAGGAATTTTTTTAACAAACACACATCGAACATTTATTTTACTAAGCGAGTCGCATGCTTCTAGATAATCATTTTAATTGGTCTAAATTGATATAAAATAAAACATTTTATTTTAAATACGTTTGATATTATTGTTTATGTTACAAAGTTGCTAAAAATCACAAAGCCATATTGCGGTGAATTTTGTTGAAACAAGGCAAACATAAATGTGGTTCATCTGAACAACTATCGCAAAATGTTAAAAATTTATAGTGGAATTTTTTGCCGATTTTGTACCAAACATTTTAACGTTATTTTTATAACAAATTTTACAACGCCTTCTTACTGAATTGAAGCTGCCCTTCTTCTTTTTAATTTCATGGCGAATTCTTTTTGGTGTTATGGGTACAGAATTATTATCATCGTAGGACATCAGGTGCATAGGTAATTTTTTCCTAAATTCGACACTTGATAGTTTTTTATAGGTAAGACTATTATATATAATCTATGCATTTACGATAGCTGTGTTCAAGCAAATTTCAAATACAATTTTTTTATACCATTTTACTGATGTACGTAAAGGATTGCAGTACGACATTTGATCGGAGACATCTACATAGGACTTTCTTTCATTATAATCCACCACAGTTTTTGGTTTTACGCAATTATATCCTTTTTTCTGTACAACGACAGAGTGCTTCTTTGATAATAGAAGGACATCGCGCTTGTCTTTCCATTTTAGTACGGTCAATCCATCTGTATGTTTTTTGGCAATATGTTCATTTTGTTTTAATATTTTCGCAACCAGATCTTTTGGAATTCCGCGGCGATTTGATCGCATCGTTCCAATTAGATGAGTATTTTTGGCAATTAGTTTTCTGGCTAAGTCGATATTTGTGTATTACTTATCGGAACACAGTGTATGACCCTTACCAAATATATTTTTGCATAATGTCAAAACT
>NW_014560697.1:0-274 GCF_001313825.1 Dinoponera quadriceps
TACTCTGAAATCTCGTGTATGAATGAGCGTGTGTGTGACAATTTTGCATGTGTTGTGCAAATTATTTATTTAAGTTAGATTAGGTCGAATGGTGAGTGCATGAGTGTCGGTTGGCACGTGCTGAGCAGCAACGGCTATCGCGATCGAAAAACGCGAAATCTTTCTACGGGATCGTTGGGCGGGCGCGAACGCGTTAAGAGGCGGGGGGGGCGGTTTGCGGGAAATTCTCCTACAACCCGCGGGTTTATGCATGTTCTTTGGGGTCGCGATCGTG
>NW_014560698.1:0-1125 GCF_001313825.1 Dinoponera quadriceps
GACCCGGATACATGGCAGTCACCGCTGGAGAAGCTATTCACATCATCAAGTGCATCCCAGTGGAGATTATTGTGCACAGAACCTGAGAATGTTATACCGAATTACCAATAACAGTACGAAATTCATCATTATTCCTTACGCCAAAATCAAGAATACTTACTAAGCATGGAACACAAAGGGAATGCAGCAGAGAATTACCAACATTTTACCGCATCGAAGACACTTGGGTAGAATCCTCACCCGAGGTACATGTTCGTCACTTTCAACTACAGACGCTCAAACCACTAACAACAATCACCTGGAGGTACTTAACACCCCGATCACTAGCCTCCAGCGGAATATATTTAAAACAAGACATCAAAAAGCTGCGAGATCACATCATGTTCCCTGCCGAGAAGCCCGCCTTACTAAACTCACTGGCCAGAGGAATCACCGGATATAAGACAGGAGAAAACATCGCCTCCATGTACGACCTATTGGACGAAAGATCTCTTAATAAAATTGCTGAAAACACCGCAAGCAAAGTATGGTCAGGATTCGTCACCTTCGGCTCAGCAACCGCAGGAATTCTCGGAATATTCATCGTCATCCGCATAATCAAGCTGTTAGTAGACACCGCCATCCATGGATATGCTCTTCACATCGTGTACGGATGCACTTTGCATCTTCTTGGCGCTATATGGAGTTCGCTCACCCACCTATTGCTACACCTTGCACATAAGTTTCCCAGAAGTTTCTAAGGACACCAAGAGAAAAGAACACCGACAAAGAATACCCACAACAGTTGCACCAACAAGCTGCTTCACCTCTAATAATCACCACGGAGCAACCTGGAAAAGGAAACTTGTCATCAGAAGTAACATACGATCAATTTAAAGGTGAGACACCACACGCAATAACAGATATACCAAATTTAGAATTCAAAAACACAAATAGCCACTCAGCTATGTTAATATGAAACAGATGACTTATAAAAATTTATCAGACCGTTTAGAGAGACTAGAATAAATTCCTTCAAAGGTCGGAATTTATTCTAAAAAAGGGGGAAGGTGTAACGTCTTCGCCTCAAAATTTTTTTTCGTTAATATTCAAAGTTCATTGAAGTTGTTAACCGTAACGCCAAGC
>NW_014560699.1:0-494 GCF_001313825.1 Dinoponera quadriceps
CACGGTCAGGTCAAAGTCGACATGAATTTTTTTTAACTGGTATCTATTTTTATGCATTTTCTTGTAATTGAAATCGAGGTGTTTTTAAAAGACTATAAAAGGATATTTTTTCGCTAAATAGTTTTCTAGTTTGAAAGCTGTAATTCCGTTGTCATTAGCATTTTCTAAAACAGCTTGTAGTTGGACAGTCTAATTTACTTCTTATGTGTAGGCATATGTGTACGCATACGTATGCGTGCGTATAAGTGTGTGCGTGCCTGCGTAAGTACGTGCGTTACGTATGTGAAAGCGCGGACCCCATGGCTCGTCAACACCGTGATATTTATTTACTTCAAACGGCTCTGCACATACGCGCTTATTTGTGTGCATACGCGTGAGTGCGCGCGTGTAGGTGTACTTCAGGTACACTTTAATATTATTTATAATAATTCTTCGAATGTACCTCTATTTTCGTCGATACATAACTAAATTCGCCTTCTAAATGCTGCAATTAT
>NW_014560700.1:0-265 GCF_001313825.1 Dinoponera quadriceps
AAATTCGCGCACGTAGGGAACAACGGCGTCGATAGCAAAAAGGCCGACGAGAGCGCGTGTTCGCGATGTTTGGGGTTTCAAACGAGAGTGAGTGGAGCCGCAAAGCAAAAAAATTAAATAATGAGTAAAACAAAATAAGAAGGAACAAATATGTGTGCGAAAACAAGCCGTTGCCTTGATTACAAAATATAATCGCCGCCGTTTGTTTCAACCACCACAATCACTCCCTCCCCAGAGAGCTTCGTCTCTGACAAAGGGAACGACA
>NW_014560700.1:414-2511 GCF_001313825.1 Dinoponera quadriceps
TGTGGACCCGTATATGGCGGCTCCAGAGGTTTGCGGAAGGAGTCTACTCTCCTGAAAACGTGAGTGCACGTTTGCAAGTCCTTGAGCTGGAACGGGTGTCGTTTGGAGTGGTCAGATGCCGGAACCGGTCTTACGGCGCGAATGAGCTTCCGGAACTTTCCTAGGAACTCCTGCGGTTCTGCTTGTAAACTATCTGAAACAAAAAATTCTCCGGGGATGCGTAAGGCCATGCCGAACAGCATCTTTGCCGGAGAAGGTCTTCCTCGAAAGCCGTGCGAAGGCCAAGGAGGGTTTGAAGGCAGCAGGTCCGGCCAGGGCACGTGTGGGTTGCACATTAGTGCTGCCTTGAGCGTGCGTGGAAACGCTCGACCATCCCGTTTGATTGAGGATGGTAAGGTGTGGTGCGAGTCCGTTCGGCTCCATTAATCTTGGAAAGCGATGTGAACATTGAAGACTCGAACTGGGTGCCTTGGTCCGAAGTAATTGACAAGGGGGTGCTGTAGTTGCAAACCCAATTTGTGAAGAATTTTTCTGCCACGGTGTCCGCCTGCATATTCCACATAGGCACTGCAATTGGCCATCTGGTGAACCGGTCGATGACTGAGGCAGTACTGGAATCCTATCACCAGCGGCAACTTGACGATGTCCACGTGCACATGTTCGAACCGGTTGTTTGGTGTAACGAACTCGCCGAGAGCAGAGCGGTTATGTTAGTGAACCTTGGCCTTTTGGCAATGAAGACACGTGCGTGCCCATTCTGCTGCGTCCTTTTTGAGTCGGGGCCAACAGAACTTCGTGGCCAGGAGTTTGACTGTGGCCCTGATGCTAGGATGAGAAAGACCGTGGACCACCCTGAAAACCGTCCTACGTAGGGCCTGAGGGAGGTAAGGCCTGATGATGTCATGAACCATGTTGCAAAAAACGTCGTGTCCCTCGATGCGGAGCTGCTGTAAATCCAGTGCGGAGCCAACAAGGAGGTCAGGCAGCTCGTCGTCGATCGCTTGGGCCTCTGAAATGCGCCCTGCATCGAGCGTCGTCAACATCGAGATGATGCAGGTGCGGGACAGAGCGTCGGCGACGACATTTTCATCCCCCTTCACGTGGACTATGTCTGCGGTGAACTGGAGGATAAAATCCAAGTGTCTCTGCTGTCTCGGAGAGGCTTTGTCTGATCGTTGAGTTGAAGCGAAGGTGAGCGGACGGTGGTCTGTGCGGATTTGGAATTCTCTGCCCTCGAGGATGCGTCTAAAATACTTAACTGCCGCGAACATAGCGAGGAGTTCGCGGTCGTAAGTACTGTACCGGGCTTCAGTCTTGCTGAGTTTTCTGGAGAAAAAACCAATAGGCTTCCAGACGCCGTCCTCGCGTTGTTCCAGTGAGGCACCGATTGCAGAACTGGAGGCGTCGGTAGTGAGCGCCAGCGGGGCCGAGTAGGCGAGGAATGCTGGCCGGCAGGACTGCGCGATGCTGCGCTTGCAGTCCAAGAAGGCCTGGTCGGCTTCTTGTGACCAAGTCAGTTTGATCTTGTTGCCCTTGGGGAGTCCTTTGAGCATATCGCTTAGAGAAGCCTGGAGAAGTGATGCCCTGGGGATGCATCGACGGTAAAAATTTGTCATGCCCAGGAATCTCCTGAGCTGAGCAGGAGTCTCAGGTTTTGGGAAAGTCTCNTGGGAAATCCTCGATTGCCTTGACTTTAGCTGCGGGTGGTTCGTAGCCTTTGCCAGAAATGCTGAAACCGAGAAAATCAAGGCGGGCCTTACCGAAGCTGCATTTCGCTAAATTGACGAACAGCTTGGCCGATCGAAGAGTCTGGAAGAGTGTTCTGAGGTGCTCTATGTGCTCCTCATGAGAATTAGAGATGATAAGTAAGTCGTCCATGTAACATCGTACGAACGGCAAGTCACGCAGAGTGGTATCCATAAAGCGTTGGAATGTCTGCGAGGCGTTCCGCAACCCGAGCGGCATGCCTAGGAATTCGAAGAGACCGAAGGGCGTGGTGACGGCTGTTTTCTGGATGTCCTCTGCAGCCACAATGATCTGGTAGTAAACCCTCTGCAGGTCGATGGTAGAGAAAACCGTCGAGCCGTGGCAGTCTTG
>NW_014560701.1:0-1903 GCF_001313825.1 Dinoponera quadriceps
GGGGCAGCAGTTCGTAGTCCAATTCGACCAATTTGGCCATCGCCAAGGTTATCGCCGCCAAGGAGGCCTACTTTGCAGACTTCAAGAAAACGTATTTTTCAGATGGGTTAAAGAAGTTGGAGCATCGCTGGGTCAAGTGTATCGAGCTAAAAGGAGACTATATTGAGAAATAAATCGCCATTTTTCCAAAATTTTCGTTTTTCTTTTGTAGGCTAAGTACTTATCGGACCGCCTTCGTAATTGTAATAATGCATATTCGATATGAATAATTTAATCGGCGAATGCGACTTCGGTGCTTGGTCACCAGACGGCTACCAGGGTGAAAGAAAATAATATAGGAAAGGGAGACGGAAGAAGAAGAGCGATAGAAAGAAAGAGAGGGAGGGGGTTCCGTGGTACCTCGCGACGTAACAATAGACTATATATATTTTTTCGTGAATGTNTCCCCCCCCCTTCTTTTCTCTCGAATCCCGTGTAGGGGCTTATAGCCTATCTTAAAATTACGGTAAAAGAAAGAGTGAGGAAAAGAAACATACTAAATACCTGTTTTCCTTTTCTTTATTTTTCCCCTCCCCCTTTTATCACCATCTATACTTTCTCCACGTTGTATATTTTGCAAAATCCATATGTATTCCAAGGCCAGGGCTCGTTCCAATCATCCTCCCCAATCTGCCACAATTTACTGGCCGCACTCCGGAGGTAATTTCTGTATTTCACAAAGTCCACTTTCTCCCAACGGCTCCTCGGCCCCCGGACAAAGCACGCCATCTCGTACATCTGAAAAAGGGGAAGAAGAAATTTTAAAGTTGAAAATGTGGCCCTACCAAGAAAGGAAATTCTGCCTCCTCTTGATATAAACTTACCCGCACAAAAGCCCTGAAAACTTTCTTCTCCTCCCAAACAGTCACTGTCTTCATTTTTCTTTCTTCTCTCCTTTTTTTCCCTTTTTTTCTTCTATTCTTCTTTCTTCTCCGACTTCTCTTTATGTCACTTTCCGTCTTTTCTTTTCTCTTCAACGAGCGTACTTCGACTGACAATCATCTAAACCGAATCATACCGCTTATACTCGAGGAAGCTGCGTAAGCAGTAACTCAAAGCCACTCGATAAGTAGGCCGTCAACACAACGCGCGTACTCATAAAATAAAACTCTCCACCGACACCTATCTAAATTGACAGACGCCCACCTAAATTAACAAAGGGCCACGGCACAAAATCGTTTTAAGCAACCCATCCCCCGTTTCTGTTGCTGTATTCGAATTCAAAATTGATCAGACAACTCCGCGCTTCCTGGCCCGACGTGATTTTCAGATATCATGTATAACTAGATAAATTAAATTTTTCGACTCTGTGAGAACGGATGTGCATGATTCGTCTCTTACCTTATCCTAGTAAACCTAAGAACAACGTAGAACTCCTAGAGAGTTGATGTTCCTACCGAAAATGCTAACCATCGCAGTTGCAGAAAAAAGAGGGAAACTAGGACGAGCCTATAAATAAGGGCTTCGTTTTCAAGAACAATAGTAAATTTCCTCCAGTGAGCCAGCTTCAGTTCGGTCAGTCAATTTCTTAATTCTTTGTTTTACGAATCAGTCTCGCGAGCTCTTAGTGAAGTCATCTTGAGCATAACGAGACATTGTATCTCCGATAAAATCCGTGTGGTGCATCGGCAAGTGCCAGATATTGTGCGAAATCTCCTGAAGCCAACCCTAGTGGCCTCAGCCCTGCCGCCGGTCTCCCTCCCCTTTCAAAGGCAATGTACTACATGGGCGGAAAAGTCCCGGGATTTTTCAGTAGGTGGTGCCACTAGAAAATGGACATGATTTATTTCAAGAGGTTCATCTGTCACTAGTTTCTGTGTGAAGTTTCATGACATTTCGTTCATTCGTT
Source organism: Dinoponera quadriceps (assembly GCF_001313825.1). Lineage (NCBI taxonomy): Eukaryota > Metazoa > Arthropoda > Insecta > Hymenoptera > Formicidae > Dinoponera > Dinoponera quadriceps. The sequence goes on from NW_014560701.1 coordinate 1,889, forward strand.
TACAAGCTACAGTCG
>NW_014560702.1:0-211 GCF_001313825.1 Dinoponera quadriceps
GCTTTATTACGTTATTTCCATGCGGCAGGCTCGCAGATTTCAGGCGGCGCGCAGATTTCAGGCGAGCGTTTCTTTCTATTCTACATCAGAAAACGTGAACTAATGCAAATTCACGTTTCGGCTTGAATCTTTTCGACTAAATACGCTAGTTCCATGAGAAAAGGTATAAGAAATCCATCCGCTGACGAAACTTGCGAGTTTGCGTGCAATA
>NW_014560702.1:315-523 GCF_001313825.1 Dinoponera quadriceps
GCTTTATTACGTTATTTCCATGCGGCAGCCTCGCAGATTTCAGGCGGCGATATTTTCTTTCGATTCTACATCAGAAAACGTGAACTAATGGAAATTCACGTTTCGGCTTTAATCTTTTCGACTAAATATGTTTGTTCCAGTAGAAAAGATAAAAGAAATCATCCTCTGACGCAATTTGCGAGTTTGCGTGCAATAGACGAAATAACAT
>NW_014560703.1:0-454 GCF_001313825.1 Dinoponera quadriceps
AATAAAATAAAATGTCAGGTAGTAAAAAGTAACAATTTGTTTGAAGATATTAATTTCTTATCAATTTATTTGTTTCTCAACGCTCCCATATAAAATGTAATTCAGTTCAATTTGTATTACTATATTTAATAATACTTTCATTGTTGGTAATAAGTTAAATACGTTCGAAACAAAGATGATATTCCAAATATGTTTTCAACTTATTTTATTCTTGATGTTTGGTCTTTCAAAATACATACGTTGCTCAATAGCTTTCTCAAGAACTGTCGTGTCATGTGCTGGAACCTGTAATGAAACAAAAATTATATTATTAGGACGATTGATCAATTCAAATAGACCAAAATATAAATGATAAATTATTATAAACATCTCGAACATTAACAGTACTGCAAGTTTTGTCAATTCTCTATGATTTTGGAATAAAGTTATAGCTTGTGCAACAGCAATCGGTGAG
>NW_014560704.1:0-452 GCF_001313825.1 Dinoponera quadriceps
CTGGAGAAGTAGAAAATCCTAATCTAAGTACAACGAATTCTATGATGAACCGACCGTTATCCACTATACTTTGGAATACTTTAAACATAGCTAAGAAAACAGTATGTTTATCTCTTGGTCTGAAAATTTATTATTTATTAAAAAAATCTATTAAATTGATTATTTAATGAAATAATATATATACTTCGGAATAGTATTGTTTATGAAATATTTCATGGAGATTGTAATATTTTATCGGTTTATAAATTAAGAAATAATTTATATACATTTAGTCTCACACTTACTACTGTAGTTATATTCTTCATTTAAACCTTTAGGTATTTAAATTAATAACAAAATGATATATTTTAGCCATCTGATGAAAAGTTATCTATTGCACATACGGAGGGTAATTCCACGGAACCACCTGATGTGAATCGCTCAAGTGAAGATAATGTTATACAGTCGTTAAA
>NW_014560705.1:0-1561 GCF_001313825.1 Dinoponera quadriceps
GTGCCGACCCCCCGGGTTCTCTAGGCTTGGCAACGTAAGGCGGCTCTGCATCGCTCGACCTCCATTCCGACCCCCAAATTTAATATGTTATAGATAAATTTTTCAATAATGTACAGAGGAGGAGTGTTCGTCTGGCTGAACGCTTCCGACCAGACAGGACCGCAACTTTGAAAATTTGGGGATCCTTTGATGCTCTGTCAGTAGGTAAGAGAGGTATGTCCTATCCCAGGGGCGCCGGGCGGGGTGCGGGGAGCGGGAAAGAAACCGTATCTTCCCCGCTCCCCGCACCCCGCCCGGCGAACAGGTTCGGTTTCGCTCCGCGAGATGTCGCCCGTGTCGCTCCGCGACACACGCGCGCGTCCGATGACGTGTGCATCGTGACTGAGGAGACGGTGAGCCGGTGGTTTATCCGCAGGGTGCGGATGACGCCGCGCGCGCGATATCTCAATGCCGCGATGATTCATATCCTCGGGATATGTGATATGTGAAAGAAAAAATCTTTGTTGGGGAACATTGTGCGTATTTTAAATAGAAGAGGAAATTGTTTTTCCTCAGGATGGGCGGTTTTGTGCGTATATAACGATTGATGTGTGTTTTTTTTTGTGGGAAAGACGTTTCCTGTTTGCGAGAGAGAGAGAGAGAGAGAGAGAGAGAGAGAGAGAGAGAGAGAGAGAGACAGACAGAAAATAGATAATACGTTTCTGTTTTTCCGGGTAAAAGGGTATATATTTTTAATTTTTCCGTCGGAGTGAATAGAAGTATCTCGTTTTTTTCGTCGGATTTACGTGTTTTTGTGCGTGTGTAGACTGAGGGAGTGGTGATACGAGAAAGAGAGAGAGAGAGAACGATATCCTCCCCGCTCCCCGCACCCCGCCCGTCGCCCGGCTTCGGTTTCGCTCCGCGAGATGTCTTCTGTGTCGCTCCGCGACACACGCGCGCGTAGATCTTCGCAGTCGACGTTGGATCGTGCGCGTGGATGCACGTTCCCTCTCTCTCTTTCTCTCTCTCTCTTTCCCTCTCTCTCTCTCTGACGTCGTCGATGTCGATGACGCGAGACTACTGAAAAAGAGAAGGTGGCGGTGAGCGAGTGTGATTTTATTCACAGTTGCGCGCGCAGCTTATCTCTCTCTCTCTCTATCTTTCTCTCTCTCTCCCTTGTGATTCGGCAAATATATATATATCGATATGATGCGCGCGTGTGGTATTATTTTTATTATTTATTGTTTTTATTATTTTTTTTTATGTGATGGAAAAAAAGAAAAGAGGATGAGAGAGAGAGAAAGTAATTATTTTCACAGTTGCGCGCGCGCGCGCGCAGTTTATTTCTCTCTCTCTCTTTTCCTTGCGAAGGAAAAAAAAGGAAAAAGGATGAGAAAAAAAGAAGAAGAACTAAATAATATGTCTTTAACTTTTTTTCATTGTATGTGCAGAGACGCGGCATCGGGTGGTACTTTGTTTCGGAGAAGATGCTCCGGCTATGGAAATTTGGTTTTGCGATCAGCGCCTCTGCACCGTAACGTCCGTCCCAGCGCGTCACAAGACGCACATCCAGATGTTCGCG
>NW_014560706.1:0-1613 GCF_001313825.1 Dinoponera quadriceps
ATAAATTACAGAAATATAATATGATAAAAATGGCTTATCTATTTTTTTTACATTGCCAGAATAACCATTGTAAAGAATGCGTGCCTTTTTTCCAGGTTATAAAGTAGGGAGGACCTTTAAGCACTTCAAGGCGTTTGCAGCTCCAAGCATATCTAGAAGTCTACCTTGCATGATACATATAATTGACCTTTCCTTTTCTTTTGATTCACAGAATAATTAGTTTCCACATTTTTTTATATAGTCATTTTTCGCGCGCCACAGAAGTAGCAAAATCAGATTGATAGTAGTAGATATTGCAAAACTATCATTACAAAAATTTAATATTGAGAATTACTAAGCAATTTACAGTGATTAAATACTGGCAGTATTTCAGTAATTATTTGGCTAATATTTAATCATTGATTAATACTTTTCAAATTATATACACAAAAGTCTGTATGTGTTTTTTATTGATATTAATAAAAAGTAATATTATAAATAAAATAAAAGCAATAGAAGAAGAAAGGAAATATGAAAAAAATATAGATTCTGTCTTTGTCTGGCAATACATAATACATACATTTTTACACAAATGTTTTTATAAGAAGAAAATAAAATAAAGTTTATTATAAGGCGTGTCTTATCTTGATTGAAATTAGCTTCTATTTACACAAGGGATAAGCTTCGATCTTTATTTTACAACTTAATTATCTGGTTTTACAATGGATGTTATCACAGCACTAAACTATAAATGTGAAACATTTATTCACAGGAATAATACGCGGAGCGATCGTAACGCTTGAAAATAATAAGCATGATTCTTGTACGTATTAAAATATATATCGTGTGTGTGCGCGCAGCTAGGTTAATCTCAATACAAAATACTCCGTAGATAATTCTGACTTTATTATCAGCTCATTGTTGTCTGTGATATTACATAGTACCGATCACCAATCAGTTGTAAAGGTAACCGGAAATATTTTTAAAAGTTCCTTTCTCCAATATTGATTTAGCACTACATGATATATATGTGTATCGTAAAATTGACTCAGTCGATTTCTATTTATTTGAAACTACCTTCTTCTCTTATCATTCTCTCAATATTTGTATGCTAACAACTTCAAATCAGGATCAAATCAGTTCTGGATTTTTTCAGTTCTTCTTCGAATGTAATGCACTTTATCGAAGACATTATTTAAGACTTGTATTTTCTATGAAGTGTCTCTAGTATTTCATTCTCACAACTCTCACACTGACCGATCTAATGATTGCCTCAGATGAGCATTTGTTCCTTAAGTTACGAAATTTTTAATTATCTGTCTTGGAGGGCACACTAAGTACCATTAATAACTATTCGTCAAATTGTGTGATAGTAGTGCAAATAAGTCTTTTTGACCGCATCAGAAGCTTGCATGACCATCGTTTTGTCTCTTAGATATACTCTTCATTACTGTCACGCGCGTTCTTTACTACCAATCGACTGCGATAAACTTCGGTCTGTTTTTCATAGCTGCGTAGCTGATTATTAGCGCAACAAGTTAAAGTGAGGCAAGTATATCTTTATCTTTTTTCTTTAATTTTATAATTTTTCTTACTCTTATTTTTTAAAGCAATCGCTTTACAAAAGTTTCAGT
>NW_014560707.1:0-449 GCF_001313825.1 Dinoponera quadriceps
TCGGCGGAGCGGACCCGACGACTCGTCGGCACACGAGGCGACGACCTCTGGTACCGCCAAAGAGGAGAAACCCGCCAGGCATTAGGCGGAAGGAGGTTTTTTTTCCAAACTCTAGTCTCTTTGGCAGCGAATCATGCGATCAGTCTTCAGTAGGTGAGCAACCTGTGTCCTGACCCAGGGGGCACCGGGTGGGGTGCTGACAGCGGGGAAGAAAAACGTACCCTCCCCGCTCCCCGCACCCCGCCCAGCGCCCAGGTTCGGTTTCGCTCCGCGAGATGTCTTCCGTGTTGCTCCGCGACACACGCGCGCGTCCGATGACGCGCGCATCGTGACTGAGGAGACGGTGAGCCGGTGGTTTATTCGCGGGGTGCGGATGACGCCGCGCGCGCGATATCTCTACGCCGCGATGATACATATCCGCGGGATATGCGATATGTAAAAGAAAAAAT
>NW_014560708.1:0-523 GCF_001313825.1 Dinoponera quadriceps
TGTCTAAATGAACTATTTTATTTTTATGTTTCTTAGACCTCCGAATACAGAATACCACATTGCTAATTTTTTTCACAATCTCATATGGACCTTCCCAAAAGTTTTGTAACTTAGGAGCTTTGCCTTTGCTCCGACGAGGATTATAAAACCAAACTTTTTGTCCCGCTTCAAAAGATAAATTCCTTGCTTTTCGGTCATAAAACGCCTTTACTCTATCGCTTTTTATTGCCATCGATTGTCTAGCATGTTGATNTTATTGCCATCGATTGTCTAGCATGTTGATGAACTTGATCTATTTTTTCCCGTAAATTTATAACATAATTTTCACCTAATTTATAACTATCAACGACAGGCGGAGACTCACGCAACAAATCGATAGGCAATCTTAGATCTTGCCCAAAATATAACTCAGCAGGAGAAAATCCAGTCGTTTCATGCTTAGAAGACCTATAAGGAAGTAAAAACATTGAAATGCAACGATCCCAATCTTTTTGATTTTCAGAAATAAATTTGGACAGATACT
>NW_014560709.1:0-4971 GCF_001313825.1 Dinoponera quadriceps
TATATATATATATATATATATATTGTTACTTCCTAGAAGAAGATGTACGCAACAGACATCGCATACTTGCGCACTCGCGAGGCCTAAACGTACTGGCAGGTCTGCAGATCAGGTCAAGGTCAAGCCCATTTACTCCGATTGTAGAACGTACATGTGGTGGTCCTTTATTTACGTCAAAGAACTTAATTTCTTTAGCTGAAAGTGTTGAAAACCTGAGATAAGTTTATATGAGAGTGTTGAGTGATTTCTGATTGAAGTAATTGCAAGAAAATGAATGAGTAAATGTAACAAACTTAGTTAAATTTAGGACATTTTAAATAAAAGAGTTTATTAATTATACCAATAACATAATTTGTTTCTCATATGGATTATCAACAGTGATAAATTGACGATAAAAATCACTGTAAAAGATACAATATTTAAAAGATGAACGGTTAGCTAAAGTTAAACAATAGAAATTATAGCTTAATATCAAACAGACTTTTATAAATCACCGCTATTGGAATAATACAAATAAAAGATGAAGATTAAAAATAAAAATAATCCTTATAACTTAATGTAATACAAATGGATCTGACGTAACGAGAATGTTTAACATATCGGTACGGTAAGAATAACACGTTATATAATTCAAGGAAACTAATAATTACGCTATGATTTATATGTGTGTTTACGAAGTGAAGTGGCATTGAAAATTGGAATGAAATTATTAAAAGTCATGTATGAATATATCAAACGATTAATATAAAACACTAATGCACATATACACATGAGAACTAACATAATGACTGTGACGGTAACAAATAAAAAACTATAACTTAGAAAACTCTGTGACTAGGTATCTGACTGGGTATCCCTACTATTGGATCTAGAATAGAATATGTGAACATATGCGATAACGAAATAATAACTGCGATGAATAAACTGATATAGATGAAAAAGTATGTGATGTAAAAGTGATGAGAATGCGAATGCGAATCCGAGAATGAGAATCCGAGAATGTCCGCGAACTGCCAAGAATTGCGCGAAGAATTGTGCAAGATAATTTAATAGCGTTTTCATCTGGGCTAGGGTTTAACTCAGGTTGGATCAATTAATGGCGTCATTTCCGCAAATGGACCAATCCTATTACTCCGTTAGCCGAAATGACGTCATTACTTCCTTCAGCCAGGGTTAAACCCCAGCCTAGTCGAAAACACTACAAACTAAATCCGAGTTTAGTAAACGATAATGAAATTTAAATTGACGGATCGATTGTACTTATTAATTATATTGTACTTGACTCAAGGAATTATCAAAATATACTTAATCCTTCAATTATTGTTTTGTTTTTTGGGGCATTCTTCCGCTTGAGATAGCCAATTTTTTTCAGAGTTAAGATTTGATTATCTGTAGCATTTGCATGAGAGTTTTTGATTACACCTGGAACGTAATTTGTAAACATTAGTGTAATTGTTAAATATACAGTGGCGGACATATATTTACGTACAGTTAGGAAAATTAAGTTTTATTCGTTGTGTACTTATATATGAAATAGTTAAACAAAAATCCATTACGTTTTTTACAAGTTTATAGTGTGTATATATTATGAGATAGCAAAACAGTGTTTATCGATTTACAATAACTAAGAAGTTTCTTGTGTTTGTTTGCTCATGTGTCATATTTTTTGCGGACACGTACTTACGTACACTGTGGAATTACACAAGTAAGTCAAAATTTCTGCAATGTAAACAATACTTATCAGTATCTATCGAGTAATGTAGGTAAAGAGACGTGTTGTGACAGTGTTTTGACAGCTGTGATGAGCAAACAAAAGAATATAATGCTAGAACACTTTACGAAGAACATTATCTGGCGTTTCATGACGTTTAATATGTTGTATAACTTGAAAACAAGCCGTAACAGATATTCCAAGCTTTGTAGAAATCTTCCGATAAGACTTCCCATTTTTACGAAACTGCTGTATTTGCCGACGTTGTTCTACCGTTATATTCTTTCATTCGCTCATCACAGTTGTCACACTGTGCAACACTGTCATAACACGTCTCTCTACCTACATTACTCGATAGATACTAATAAGTATTGTTTACATTGCAGAAATTTTGACTTATTTGTGTAATTCCACAGTGTACGTAAGTACGTGTCCGCAGAAAATATGACACATGAGCAAACAAACACAAGAAACTTCTTAGTTATTGTAAATCGATAAACACTGTTTTGCTATCTCATAATATNTATTCCAAGCTTTGTAGAAATCTTCCGATAAGACTTCCCATTTTTACGAAACTGCTGTATTTGCCGACGTTGTTCTAGCGTTATATTCTTTCATTCGCTCATCACAGTTGTCACACTGTGCAACACTGTCATAACACGTCTCTCTACCTACATTACTCGATAGATACTAATAAGTATTGTTTACATTGCAGAAATTTTGACTTATTTGTGTAATTCCACAGTGTACGTAAGTACGTGTCCGCAGAAAATATGACACATGAGCAAACAAACACAAGAAACTTCTTAGTTATTGTAAATCGATAAACACTATTTTGCTATCTCATAATATTAGGTTGGTGCATATGAAATGTCGGATTCTTAAGTGATTGTATAAAACTGTATATCTTTCTTCAAAAGCTGTTTATTCAATCAAAGTATGCTCCATTCGCTTCAATACACTTCTCCCAACGAGATTTTAAAGCGTAGATGCCTGTCTTAAAAAAATTTTGGTCTTTAGAATTAATAAACTCTGATATCGAGTTTTTTAGACTGTCTTCATTTTCATGGTGTTTGCCTCTTAAAAACAGCTCTAAATGCTTGAAAAAATGAAAATCGGTCGGCGAGAGATCCGGTGAATATGGTGGATGCTGCAAAACTTCATATTCCAGTTCGTTCAGTTTCGCAATTGTTTTGTGCGATGTGTGCGGCCGAGCGTTGTCATGGAGCAGTAGCGGGCCATGCCGATTCACAAGCGATGGGAGTACAATTTGGTGTCTCAATATCGTTGTATGGTCAACTTTCATCCTGATAGCAAGTTCCCTCGTGGATACGGCTGGATCCGCTTCCACTAGAGCCTTCAGGTCATCATTATTCACAGACGTTTTGGGTCTTCCGCGCGGCTCATTTTGCAGTGAAAAATCGCCAGTCCGAAATTTTTCGAACCAACGCTGCACTTTCCGATTGTTAACCGTATTCTCCCCAAACGCTTGGTTTATGTTGCGTGCAGCTTTTGCAGCACTATTACCAAGTTTGTACTCATATAAGAAAATGACGCGAATGTCGGCAGAATTCATATCGGTAATAAACTCAAAAGAAATAAAAAAGGGAAGACCTTCGAGAAAACCTATTTTGTTGAAATGAGTCTCTGGCAATGGACAATACGAGTATGAATGAGGTTATGCCAAATACAAAAGTATAACGAAAACAGGGAGGAAAACGTCCGCATGTAAAGAGAATGCGACATTTCATACGCACCAACCTAATATATGCTATAAACTTGTTAAAAACGTAATGGACTTTTGTTTATATATACTATTTATGGACTTTTGGTTATTATACTATTTCATGTATAAGTACACAACGAATAAAACTTAATTTTCCTAACTGTACGTAAGTATATGTCCGCCACTGTATATTTTCAAGACGAAAATCTGTTTCTATTTAAGCCGTTTAAAAGAAGCATGAAAATTGTTGTATTGGATATATAAATAAAGATTACTTAAATATTTGTAAAAAATTGATTTACATTATTCCATAAATAAATTGCTATAGATACATTTATAAATATATTTATTTTTATTTATATACAAATTATTAATTTTAATTCAATAATTAACTAAAAAACTTATTTAATAATAAACTAAGAATTGCATTTCTGATTTTATATTTTACTTACACATAATTACTTTATATAATAATAAGTTGCCAAAGTTATTTTTCTTCTTAACTCCATACCAACTGTATTCCATTGTTAACTCATTTGTAAAGATTTACCTCATAAATGGAATACACGACGTTTTTATATCTTCACATACGACTCGAGCCAATTGTTTAATCTAAAAAATAAGTATGTTGTTAATATCAGTTTTATGTTTCGTCTAATGTCATTTATTGATTAATATAAGAAAAGCTCTTTGGGTCTTCGCTTGGACTGTCGTTAATTGATGGTGTCAAAAACGAGAAATTACATACGAAAAATGATTACAGCATACGTTAAAATAAAAAGATATATCGATAAAACAATAGTCCCTCTTGTAACCAGCAGGTTCTCTCTTGCGATTCAGCAAATTTGTAAAATGTTCCGAATGCTTACCTTTTACCGTGACAATGAATAACCGTAAAATTAATGTGACATACAACTTGGGTTTTAATCAATCTTTTCTCATGATTTCTGTTACGTACATTTAACTACTATATGAATGTCACAGCAAAAAAAAGTATTCGGAATATTTTCCAAATTTGCTTAGCTTATCACAAATGTCATTTTATGGATATATATATTTTTTAGTTTAGCGTACATTGTAAAAATTTTTGGCATATGATTCTTCGCTTGTGGTGTCATCAAACAAAGACAGTCATAGTTAAAAGTCCAGGTGTCTTAAACAGCTTTCTCATGACGCACTAAAATATATAATATAGTAAAAACTGAAACTGTGAGAGGTACAATAATTAATTATTAATTAATTATTATGGCAACAAACTTTAAATAGAAACTAACTTTTACATAACAAACTTTTAACTTATTTATATTCAGTGTGACTGTTAAAATATTTTTAATAAAATTATTTTGCACATTAATATTTGCCTATTTATAATATACATATGTAATTTCTTAACATTGCATTTATAATATTCATATAGGATAATTGTCCCTATTACTGTGCCAGTCCCTATTAGTATGCTTTTGTCTTTAAATAAGTAAATAGAAACTAGTCATAAAAAGAAATTAGCACGAATAAATGGAAAAAGTACCCAGCA
>NW_014560710.1:0-1420 GCF_001313825.1 Dinoponera quadriceps
ATATCGAAACGAATATCTTAAAGAAATCCCGAGTTACGCAAGTTAGCAAGTTTCACAAAACGGTTGGCACTGGAGAGATCGCGATCTGGGTAACAAAGCCGGAGTCGCGGTGGAAGTCGTAAAAATCGCAAACGATGATACGTGACGGTGGTCTAGCGGACCAAGAATAAGTAAGCTCGCGGCAAGAGAGTGAGATTTATATAGGGAAGATTTTTGGGGGTGGTGGATGACGATCGCCAATGAGAGGAAGTTGCGTGGAAAACGGTTGTGCTGGAAAATTCCTAATACTATCTGGATGTAATAAATGATTCTAAGAACCTAATCCCAATCAAATCCCGATCAAAGGGCCTTTGTTCTACCGACTGTGTACAAAGGCCGATAAGATCGCAGACGCATTGGGAGGCTCGTGACGCATTTGGGCGGCGTGTAATCGTATCATTTTACAACAGCGCTTGCCCAAGTCCGTTTGTTTCACGATCATAAAAAAAAGGAATTCGCTGCTCTCAAGATACCCAGGATGAAACAACTACGTGCCTTACATAAAGGCGGCAAGATCATCTTAGTTATAGAGAAAAGGAATTCGTTGTTCCCGGGGTACCCAGGAGATAATAAAAACTACATACCTTACGTGAAGGCGAAAAAGATGACAGACGCGTTGGGAAACATACGGTGCGTTTAACTGCAAGCCACCGTAATCTTATCCTTTTTACAATAGCGCTTGCCCGAAGTCCGTCTGCTTCCCAATCATATAAAAGAAAGAGGAATTCGTAGTTTCCGAGATACCCAGAACGTAACATTGCAAAGTGAATATGTTAGCTTAACATATTTGTGTAAAATTACTTTTTAACATATTAATTGCTAATCACGCGATATCGCGTGATGCAAGTTTTCACCAAACGGCCGATCACGCGTTGTCGCGTAATAGATATTTAGAGTACATAAATCCTATGTACATAATAATAAAAGCATATAAATAATATATTAACTTATTTTGAGCACAATAAAAACTAAATAAAAAAATTTTTAAAATCTGGCCACCACACGAAATTCCAATTTTCAGCTTGGCAATGAACGTGTTAATATATTTTTCATATTAAAGCAACACAGAACTTTAAGTAGTAAGTTTCTAACAAAATTTCGCACTACATACTGATACACTAAAGGAGATATTTGTAGTATTCATAGATCTTATACTTAAGCTTCGGATACTGTACAGATCGTCTCATTGGCTACGATGCAACTGAAGATGAACTTAAAACGGCCTCAAGTATAAAACCTGACGACTATGAGTACCGACCTAATTAATCTTAATCACATCCCTCAGGCGACGTGCACAGCGCGCTGGGGAACTACGCTCAGGCTAAAAGATATTACGCGGCGACGATGACGCTTCAAGGCGCCTCTCTGAAAATGCACAAAG
>NW_014560711.1:0-1177 GCF_001313825.1 Dinoponera quadriceps
CTTATGAGATGTAAGAACAACTTTGACATTTTTGCTACTTTATATGCGTATAATTAGAATTAATCAGTGGAAAGAAAGAGGACAAACAAGATTCAGAATTCAATTAATTCTATAAATTTGATGCCGTAGGCAATAGTATATTTATGAGTGTTTCATAAATGTAGAAGGGACAAACTTTTGCGATGTTCTGACATTTTTAACGATCATAAATTCTGCATCTTGTCGTTGCATTTACTAAAACCACTGTATCCCATTCTAAAAACTTATTTCACGTAGAGACACGATCTACGAATAAAATTAATTGACAAGCGTCAATGAAATTAATCGATTGTGTCCGATCCCATTATTTATTGCTCTCATTGCAGTTTCCGGAGAAATTCTATTGATGAAACGGGAACATTTTAATAGATGGTACGATATTAGCGCTTACTACTGGGCATTAACAATAGTCGAAATACCTCAACGGGTAAGTCCTTGATAAATTGTATTATATTTTCACCATTACGTCATGGGATATTTTACGCAGCAAGTTATTCGTCGAATATTCTGTCATTATCATTGTATGTTAGCGATCTTCGACTTAATAACAATATCAGACTACCATAATATTAGAGTAACTCTCCTATCTGGGCATTTCTTCCAGATACTGTTAAGTGCAATATATCTCTCGATAACCTATTTGATCACCGAACAACCCTTGGAATGGCAGAGATTCATCATGTTCTTCGGCACTTGTTTCCTATGTAGCTTCATCGCGGAAAGTATGGCGTATGGTATCGCCAGCATATTTTCACATGCCGTGGTACGTCCGGAGCTAGACATATGTGCGATCTCACAATAGATGTGAATTACGTGTCGCGAGAACATATGGAATACGCTTGTTTACAACTTATATATCCTATTTCAGATTAACATGTTTATCGGGTCTGTAATAACCTGTTTTATGGTACTATTCTTGATACAAAGCTTTGGTCAACCCTATCCTTTACCGCTTTATCGAACATTACTTATGTACATGACCTACATCCAATATGTACAAGAAGCTTTTCTAACAGCCGCATATGGCAATGGGAGGAAGAGATTGCATTGTCCCTTCGAAAAAATATATTGTCAGTACAGCTCGCCTAAGGAAATATTGCGGCTCATGGGTAAGAATTTTAAAAATCACAATCAAAGA
>NW_014560712.1:0-1028 GCF_001313825.1 Dinoponera quadriceps
GTAAACAAGAAGCACGCGTGTCTCATCACGTGTTCGGGTAGAAGAACACCGAATTGTCACATTATATCAAAAACATGATCGAAAAGGCTTCGTCCGATCGAAGGTCGATTAATCTATTCGTTCCGCTGAAAAAAAAAACAAAAAAACCGCGTTATATCGGTATATAAACTAGGTGCCTTGAGAGCACAGAAAGAAAAGACCGTTACAGAGACGTTAAGCGAACTCTCAGCAAGAGACACTTTTCGATATTAGACCACGCTGTTCGGGTCTAATAGTTCGCCTATCTCGGCTCGCTACGGGTCAACCGTCCGTGCGAGACATCAATCTCACGATTTTCTTCATTTCGTTACGAGACATCTTTCGCGGCCTCGTGACTACTTCGCAAGTGATTGTAGGTTATCAGTTAAATATAATTGTCATTTTGAACGTTGTGATCGTCGACGGGATCGTGTTGCGTCTTGTAAGCGCGGTTGTGCGTGGCACACGAAAAAAAAGAACTGCATCACGCCTCTTATTGTAAAGAACAGATCGCCATTCTATCGCGACAGAAGAATAAACCGTTGCACACCGCAGCTCGATTTCAAGAATTTCAACCACCACACCGATCCTTCCTTGCATTCCGTGCCCTGCGCTGGGCAGATCCACCGGAGCATTGCACGAGAGAAAGCTAGTGCATTCGCTCACAAACATGGAGAAACGTGTCAGAATAGCAAGTTCTCATAATATAGTAAGTAGAAGAACGTGTATTAGAATATGTAGAATTAATATTCTTTGACCATGAGTTATGGGGAAACATGTTAGAATAGAAAGTTTCACATCTAGATTCAAAAGACGGGACCTCTAACGCAGTTAGATTTCACCAAGCACCGTTGGTTGCATTAGTAATTTTCAATCGTGTGTATTGTAGAAACATGTCAGAATAGCAAATTCTCATAATATAGTAAGTAAAATAATATTAGTATAATATGTAGAATTAATCTTTTTTGACAATGAGTTATGGGGAAACATGTTAGAATAGAAAGTTTCAC
>NW_014560713.1:0-524 GCF_001313825.1 Dinoponera quadriceps
TAATTAAGACGGCAAGTTATTTGTAGGTTTATGAAATAGCGGAGACCGTTCCCCCACGGACGCACGGGGATTGTCAAGGTGGGCCCCGCGTCCCAAGTGGCATGTATAACCCCGCTCTAAATGGCGGCGAGAAGCGAAAGAAGCGTCAACCGCCGGGTGGAGAAGCAGAGGCCACCCGAACCTACTGCCTGGCCCCGTGGACTCGCCTCAATCTTTTGGCGGCTNTGGCCCCGTGGACTAGCCTCAATCTTTTGGCGGCTGTCGAGGAGCCGGCACCGCCTGGGTTATCGTTCCGACCTCTCGGCAGCGGTAAAGCCGGCGGGCCGAGGTTGCGCACAAGAAGGATCCAAAGCCAGGAGCCGCGGCACCGCGCCGAGATACCAAGGCCGGAGGTGAAGCGGCGGTCCAGGAGGCAAATCGGTAACCGCCGGCAAAAATCAGGCTGTCAAAGAGGGGCGGACTTCGAAACCACGAAGGAGAGGGGAGCATTTGCCTAAAATCAACAGACTTCCCTGCGGAAAAAA
>NW_014560714.1:0-351 GCF_001313825.1 Dinoponera quadriceps
CTGTTGTCGAAAACCTTTTTTATCGCAACTGCTGTCGAAAACCTTCGAGCGCTGATGCATTCGTTATCAGAGGATGTAAGATAAGCTTTTTCCCGGATGGGTCGGCAATATGCTCAAAGTCTATGATCCCACCTATTTTTTCACATTAAAAGAGGAAATCAATGCGCTGAGTGGACAAACAAAAATGTGTTGCATCTATTTTTTCTACACTATAGGAAGCGGCGGTGGTGCAGCGTTCTGTGCTTCATGTATGTTGCGACTGACAGGTTTATTCACACACATGTATGCCGTTCGAAAGCATATGATTGAAAGACACGATGCGATAGACGGAAAATTTTGTGCGAATTGCAA
>NW_014560715.1:0-440 GCF_001313825.1 Dinoponera quadriceps
GTGATTGAAATATTTATCTTTGTTACGTTATTTCCATGCGGCAGCCTCGAGAATTTCAACAGGCGAGCGTTCCTTCCGATTCTACATCAGGAAACGTGAACTAATGAAAATTCACGTTTCGGCTATAATCTTTTCGACCAAATACGCTACTTCCACGAGAATAGGCGAAAGAAATCGATCTTCTGGCGAAACTTGCGAGTTTGCGTGTAATTGGCGAGTTAACGTGAATTTACATTAGTTCTCGTTTCCTTATGTGGAATCGAAAGAATCCTAGAAGCTGCCGCATGGAAATTACGTAATAAAGCTGAATATTTCAATCACACTCTTCTGTTTTCATCCGTTCACGATTTAACGTAAAGAAACGCAAGTTTCACTTTATATTAACGTTTTTCCGTCTATTTCACGCAATGTCGCAAGTTTCGGCCGCAGGTTGGTTTCTT
>NW_014560716.1:0-945 GCF_001313825.1 Dinoponera quadriceps
CCTTCCATATCTAATTCCAGTCACCACGAAAACTCCTCTCATTTGCGCTCGTTATCCATCACCCCCAAAATCTTCCTTATAAAATCTTTACTCTCTGGCAACTCTTCAGCCACTCAGTGTCAGTCAGTGTCAGTCGGTCAGTGTCAGTCAGTTAGTGTCAGACAGTCAGTGTCAATTAGTCAATGTCAATCAGTCAGTCAGTCAGTTAGTCAGTCAGCCAGTCAGTCAGTCAGTCATTTTTCTTCTTCTTCTTCTTCTGCTGAGTATCAACGAACCCATGTTTTACGTACTATTCACTACAGACGATTTATCTAAATCGCAAGTCTCTATTTCATATTTAAACATTACTTTTAATCGTTGCAATACAATCTCCAATCCCACTTTACTCCTCAAAATACACACATACACAGTGTAATTATATTCTTCCTTGTATTATATATAATAATGTTTTTCTCGCTATACCGATACATTAAACATTCTTGTAACGTTAAATCTGATTGTATTAAATTAAGTTATACGGACTACTATTTTTACTTAATCTCACTTTAATCTTCATCTTGTATTTGCATTATTCCAATAATGGTGATTTATAAAAGTTTGTTTAATGTTAACCCATATACCTCATTATTTAACTTTAGCTAACTGTTTCATCTTTTAAATATTGTATCGTTAAGAGTGACTTTTCTCATTAATTTGTCAATATTATTAATCCATGCAAGAAGCAAATTATGTTATTAGTATAATTATTACACTCTTTTCTTCAAAATACCCTAAATTTAACAAAGTTTTTAAAATTATTCATTCATGTCCTTTTAATTTCTTACCAAGTGTAGAAGTATGAAACCAGAATTTCCCTATAGATGGTGCTAGCCATCAGTTTAGAGACCGTAAAACCCCTTCTGCAGCGCTATCATCTCCCTCTAACAGCTGACGAAGATTTTCAAC
>NW_014560717.1:0-945 GCF_001313825.1 Dinoponera quadriceps
CTCTCTCTTATAACGGTAGCCGTGCCGTCATGCGCTTTGCCATCCGAGTGATTTGTCTGAGAGAACCCATAGTTCAGCACGGAAAAGTAATTTTTATGCGTGAAATGTGTTTCAGAAATTAGCATTATGTCAATTTCGTGTGTTGTAACGAATGTTTTCAACTCAGTAAAGTATGTCCAGTCATAATATAAAATGTTCACTAGCGACTGTGACAGTAGTTTAATACGTAAGAAGGGCAACTCAAGAGCCAAAAGTCTTAGGCCCAAGTCCAGCAGGGAAAAATGAAATTTTTCAAATAAAATTAGATGAATTGGATAAGATTGGATCGGATTGCATTCCAATAAACTTGCATTTTATTAAGGAAAAGCGCTACGACATAAATAGGTTGAAATTATACTGTCAATATTGAAGAAAGTTGAAAAATTATGTAATATTTAGATTGATAAAATGTTTATTCAAATAAATTTTCCTCTACATTAAGATAAATATTACACGAGAGAAATGAAGAATTCTTTCTTACATGCATATATTTATATTAACAATTTTATTTTAAATAACTTGAACTTTATTCAAATGTACTTTTTTATAACATTAAAACAATTCAATAATATCTTACTGCACGCTTATTAAAAAGGTTATTGTCCTTTATGATAGGAATTAGCTTTGAATGTTTCATTACATTAAATCAATTTTATTGAATCACCATAATGAAGATACATTTCAACAGAAAAAAACGAACTAATATATAAGTAGGTTTATACAAAGAATCCCATGTGAAAGCACAATGAATAAAAAGGTTAAAAGCGCATTTCGCATGGTATGAAAAAATACCAGGTGTAGAAGTATGAAACCGGAATTTCCATATAGATGGTGCTAGCCATCAGGTTAAGAACCGTAGACCGCTTCTACGGCGCCATTATCTCCCTCTAACAGCTGACGAAGATT
>NW_014560718.1:0-491 GCF_001313825.1 Dinoponera quadriceps
GGCTGCGGCATCATTAGTGTGTTGTTTTTGACCAAAAATTCGTGCACAAGCAACGATGTGTGAGCAGGGGCGTTGGTACGAATTTTACGGCGACCCGTCTCATGTCCAAATCATTAGTAAAAATCGAATGGCATGAGTCAATCGATATGTTTAGGTCCTCAGCAACTTCTCTAACGGTGATTCGACGATTGGCCAATACTATTTTTTTCACTTCATCAATGTTTTCGTCTGTTGTTGACGTGCTCGGGCGTCCGGCACGCTCTTCGTCGTTCACATCTTCTCGGCCCTCTGAGAACATTTTGTACCACCGATGAACGTTGCTTCGGTCCAAGGTAGCTTTACCATACGCCACAGTCAACATTCGGAATGCGTCCGCGCACTTAATTTTGTTAGATTCTTTGATCCATTTTTTGGAATAGGCAAAGATCAAAGACGAGCCAAAACACGTCCAAGCAAAACAGCTGTCAAAGATAACCTGAATATTCAAAATG
>NW_014560719.1:0-490 GCF_001313825.1 Dinoponera quadriceps
TTACATTGTCACATTACGAGATGCGACCGAGAAATTATATCTATAACTAGTTCACATTTTTCTCGATAATTCAAAAAGTAAGGGAACGAAAGATGCAGTCGGGAAAAATCAGTTCTCCGTTGGTTTGCGCTTTTCTCCGTCCCTCGACGGTTTACCGATCTTCAAGAACCTTCTACGCGTCTACCGCGTCGATTCGCGATGTATGAAGAAGAGGAGAAGGGGGAGAGAAGAAGAAAAAAGAGGAGCGAAAGGCGAAAAGAGGTTGTAGCGGGAAGAGAGGGAAAGGGCAAGCAGAAAGACGGGTGGTAGGTCGGACCGGGTGAGAGGGAGCGGGGCACACTCCGAGGGTGGAAAAGCATCCCTTTTGATGGCGTCACCTCGAGGGCCCAATTAGCGCCAGCACGAGTGTCATTTCGTCGCGGTTTCCGCATACTGGCCGCCGTTGACTGGCGTTTTCTACCAGCGGTGTCGTTTCTTCTGCGTAGACAGT
>NW_014560720.1:0-4054 GCF_001313825.1 Dinoponera quadriceps
ATACCGAAATACAGCAATACTATATCAGAGGCAAACCATGTTTACAATTTAGATTAGCAAATCTATATATTCGAGATGACTTTATCTCAGCTAACCCTGCACCTATGGCAACATTGGTAAATATTTGATATTTATAATAAATATTTGCGTAATATTTGATATTTATAATCAATATTATATTCTCCAAACTTATAATCCATGCATTTGGCAAAGGTATTACAATGCATTCGAAATTTATAATTACCAAAAATTACATGTGACACATTATAATGTAATATTTCTTCTCATATATTGAGAGTACAAATTAGTTTGGTCGGTTTTGAAAAGATGGCTCTGGCTGTTATGAATGTTTCATANCACTGTGACAGTTCATTTCAAAAACCATATCACGTACACCTTATTACCTCTTTTCCGCAACACATTTTCTACAAGGTATACGTTGGGATTAGCAACGCGATGCAATTTGTATTCGTATAATCCTCCAGTGGTTGTTTGCAAGAATCCGCGAGCAAATTAGTTACCGGATTAGTTGTCTGTAATTTCGTGATCTTAAACACCTCAGTAGTCCAATTTGGCGTGTAACTTTTATTGAAGATGGTTTGACTTTGCTCACGCGTACAGAGTCACCCACCTTGAATCTTGCTGGAGCTGCAATCTAATATTGCTGTATATTGTGTTTAGGAGTTTTTCAGCGATCGCAGGTGTCACATCGACAGAACACATATCGATCGTACGGTGCTGGCGCCCGTTGTATTCCGACACGTGACGCGGCAATATGTCAATCAATTTATAGGTTCCATTACATGTAAAAATTTTCCACGTGTCATTTTTTAACGTACAATTAGATCGCTTCTCGAAAGAGGCCTTCATGCAGGAATAGTAATGATTGATATTGGGTTTATTCACCAGCTTTTGCTCATCGGGGTTGTAAAATTCCTTGCCGTGGTCGGTTTGAAGATTTTTCGTGCAGCTACTATCGTCTCGAATTATCTTTGCGATAGTTCTAGCTATCCCACTTCCACCTTTATTATTTAGCGGTATAGCCCACGCGTACTTACTCAGCACATCGATAACTTTCAGTATATAGTGATGACTTTTGTTGAATCGCGCATTAGGACGCATCACAAACGTCAGCCAGCCACAAATCGTCGTATCCGCGGACAACAATGCGTCTGGGTGGAAAATTCTTTTGCGCTGAAGCATGTATATCGTCTACCAGCTGCTTTGCAGAACTTTCCTTCTTTTTGTTAAATTTTGTAGATTGTTTCACCATTACGAATCGCGATGATATTTCTCTTGCTTATGACTGCATTATACTGGTTTAATTGTAAATATTATATTATTTATGTTTTCTGAAATTTTGATACCATTGACAATAACAAGCCAATGTTTTGATGAAGAGCATACATACTCAACACATTTTTTATTCTAATTTTTTTCTACAGATTTTTCAAAGCTTTAATATTCTCATCCATACACTATTTGTTGTCATCCTTCAACATTTTAATATTCTCATCTATATACTTCTTGTTTTTATCCATATATTTCTTGTTATTAGTGGTACTCTGATTCTGTTGAATCATTACAGATATGATATTCTCAACTACATAATTTTTGTGCTCAGCGTAATTGAAAGCTTCCAGCCGCAATACATGCTGTATCTTGGTAACTTTTGCATTAAAACCTTTACAATTAGCGGTTAGACAAAGGGCATTGTCCTGCATATATCATTTTCATGCAACATCGTTAAAATGATCCTTTAAATTTTCCGCACGCTTTTCCACATATTGTTTGGTCGCAACGTCACTGTCATCTTCTAGTTACGCTACACGTTGTATTTTGCATGATTTTGGATTAAAATTTTTGGTGGCGTTTAGACAGGGGGCATTTTCATGTACATAATTTTAAACGTATTTATTTCATTGATATGCTCCATCAGTTTTTGAGTCACTATTCTCTCGCGATATTCCAAACATATTCATTTCAACGCAAATAGTATCGACTACTGACTCGTGTCAATATCGCACTATTTAATTTATAATCAAACCGGCTTCCTCGGTAATGGATAAAATTTTGTTGTAATGCGCATTATTGCCAGCTCGATTCGAGGCTGTGAATAATTGCAGACGATCTACAAGTTCGTTTGGATCGTCCCAGTGCACATATTCGTTTTTATTGTCAGTTAGCGTGATGGCATATGGTAAACCTTTTCCAGTCTTTTGTCATATGCTGTGAATAGAAAAATTTGATTACATGCTTATACTTGTATCCTTTGTTGCTCAATGTTGGATTGATTACGATGTGATCTCGTTTATGTGCATTTGTCAATAGCAGTATCTTCTTGTACTTTTGCAGATCATCTTCGGTGTATATAGTATTATTTAGAAGTCGTCGAAAAATCAATTCGTAAAGACCAGGTTCCCATGTATCTTATTCCGTTTATAATTTTATTATTATCTCGGTCCACATCGAAACGTTTATCACCTAGCATCATTTCTTCTTTGTCTAAATAAACCCCGCAAGTGTTGTTTACGTATCTCTTCTTCTCTTTCTCACTACTCAAATTACCTGCGATGAATTATTTACTCACAGACCCAACTGACTTTGCAACGCTAGTCGATTTTTCAATGTTTGCAATTAATGTTGTATAGATTATTTGGGAGATGCGTCTTCGGTTTCAAAAACATCCTTGTCGNCGGTGTATATAGTATTATTTAGAAGTCGTCGAAAAATCAATTCGTAAAGACCAGGTTCCCATGTATCTTATTCCGTTTATAATTTTATTATTATCTCGGTCCACATCGAAACGTTTATCACCTAGCATCATTTCTTCTTTGTCTAAATAAACCCCGCAAGTGTTGTTTACGTATCTCTTCTTCTCTTTCTCACTACTCAAATTACCTGCGATGAATTATTTACTCACAGACCCAACTGACTTTGCAACGCTAGTCGATTTTTCAATGTTTGCAATTAATGTTGTATAGATTATTTGGGAGATGCGTCTTCGGTTTCAAAAACATCCTTGTCGGCTGGTACGTTTGCAGGTTCAGCATGCGTTTGTGCGAGTGTAGGTAATATATACAATAAAATATTTAATGATTTTTTTCCTAAATGATACATATCTAAAAAATCATCTACCAGTTTTCTTATTTTTCTTCCCATCTTCTTGTGTGCTTATAATAATGTTGTCGCAAATGTTGTAATAGGTTTTCTTACAAATGTTGCAGGTAATTCATCTGATAAAACATTTATTTGTTTTTTTTCTGCTTTATTCGTATCTGGAAAATCATTTAATAGCTTTCTCTCTTTCGTCCTTGTTTTTATGTACTTTTTTCTTTACGAATATAATATTTCATTTTGTGCATCTTTAGTCGGCGCATTCTTTAGCACAAGTGAGTTGGGATTGCCGATGGTGTTTTCGAAAATTTTCTGTAGAGGTTCGATAATAGGTTTAAAACGTATCTCCAATTTGGTATCTTCTTCCGTCCAACTGGTTTTCAGAGAGCAATATTTCTTNAATGTTGTCGCAAATGTTGTAATAGGTTTTCTTACAAATGTTGCAGGTAATTCATCTGATAAAACATTTATTTGTTTTTTTTCTGCTTTATTCGTATCTGGAAAATCATTTAATAGCTTTCTCTCTTTCGTCCTTGTTTTTATGTACTTTTTTCTTTACGAATATAATATTTCATTTTGTGCATCTTTAGTCGGCGCATTCTTTAGCACAAGTGAGTTGGGATTGCCGATGGTGTTTTCGAAAATTTTCTGTAGAGGTTCGATAATAGGTTTAAAACGTATCTCCAATTTGGTATCTTCTTCCGTCCAACTGGTTTTCAGAGAGCAATATTTCTTAAAAATCGAATCGAATCGCTCGTTTTTCCAATATTGTTCACTATTTCCTCGCGATTGCGAATTAATTTCCCACTATCGACTGTCGTCATGTTGTTTGGAAAAATCAGAAGCGTTTCACCATTGGCGTTTCAATAACAACAGATTATCTCATGTTATCGCGTATTCGTTAAATCCAATTCTATACCATGTATTAGTAAGCGAG
>NW_014560721.1:0-591 GCF_001313825.1 Dinoponera quadriceps
GATTTGTTGTAATTTGTAACAATCAATTTCTTCACATTGAACATTCTATTCAGTGCCTCTCCAATCCTCTCTCAGTAATTTTTGAACAGCCTAAGATGCCACATTATTCCGGAAACTCTGCTGATATTTTTTCAAAATCCTAGTCATAGATATTTTTGCCATACTTAATGCTAAGCCATTTGAAATTTATGAGATTACACAGGTTACTCAGACCTTCGTAATGCAAACCTAATGACATCGATTGCTTGCAGAATATAGTATGAATTATTTGCATTGGGTAAGTCGGAAGTACCATCCTTATTTGAATCTATCAAAAAATTGGAATCTTTGAACCTCACTTTGCTTCTGCGATGTGCAANCATACCGGCCCCGGGAAACGTACCGATCCCAGGAAGCATATCGACTCTGGTAACTTACCGCTCTTCGGAAACTTATCGACTATAGTTACTTATCGCTCTCCGATATCTTATCGACTGTGGTTACTTATCGATTCTCGAATACTTATCGACCTCAAGAAATTTAACTTACCCACTATTGATCAGTTGTTATTGTGTTATCCATTCTTACCGACAAAGACTGACACATACAAGT
>NW_014560721.1:771-1553 GCF_001313825.1 Dinoponera quadriceps
ACTTTGTTAACATACCTCCAATGTTTTACCTAGGACACAGAGATAAATATATAAGCATCGTATACCGTCTAATGTTGTGGAAAACTCTTAATTAAAAGATGTATTAAGAGATACTTGACAAGAATTGTATCCTGATAAAACAATGTCTGAAACTAGGCACAACATCAAGAATTGTTAGGACTGCCTAAGGTAGCAATTGACATTGATGCACTTTGCTTTGGATTATCCTCAGTTGTTATGATCAAAGAACTGTGACATCACAAATTGCATTTGCACAAGGACAAACTCCAACTTTATTCTTAAATCATGGAGAATTGCTAAAACTTGCAGTAGTGGTAATGATCTTTATAATTTATCGTTTTGTGAAATATATCTTGGTCTATTTGAATTGATCAATCGTTTTAATAATATAATTTTTGTTTCACCATAGCTTCCACCACATGGTACGACAGTTCTTAAGAAGACTATGGAACGACACATGTGTTTATGTTTTGTAAGAGAAAACATCCAGAAGGTAATAAATTGCAAGCATATTCGGATGAAATATCCTCTTTTTTAGAACATATTAAACTTCTTTGTAACAATGAAAATGATACATGTACACTTTGTAACAATGAAATATGATACATGTTATAAATTCTGCTGGATTACATTTTATGGAGAAACGTGGAATATTGAATTAATTGGAAAGGAGTTAATATCTTGACACAACTTACTACTTATTTGTGTTACGTTTTACTTCATGCCAACATTGTTTTATTTACTCATAACATTGTCACCAA
>NW_014560722.1:0-1424 GCF_001313825.1 Dinoponera quadriceps
TTCAAGCGCAGTCCAGTCCAGTTCAAGTCCAGTGCAGTTCAGTCCAGTCCAGTTCAAGTATAGTTACAATTAGAGTAACAGTCGCAGTCACAGTTGCAGTTCTTAGTGTCAGTTCTTAGTTAGTCAGTCTTAGTTCAGTCTTCAGCAGTCCACAACTATAGTCTAATCCAGCCTTCGTCTTCGTCTTCATTCGTCCTCGTCAGTCTATTGATTCATCTAAATCGTAAGTCCCTATTTCATATTTAAACATGACTTTTAATCATTTCAATCTAATTTCTAATTCCACTTCATCCCTCAAAACACATACCTGCACTGCGTGATTATTGTTTTCATTGTATTATATAACGATGTTTTCCTCGATATACCGATATGTTAAACATATTTGTTGCGTTATATCCGATTGTATTAAATTAAGTTACACGAATTATCCTTTGCTTAATCTTACTTTAATCTTCATCTTGTATTTGCGTTATTCCAGTAATGCTGATTTATAAAAATTTGTTTAATGTTAACCCACATATTTCATTGTTTAACTTTAGCTAACCCTTTCATATTTTAAATGTAGTATCTTTTACAATGACTTTTTTTATCAATTTACCACTATTATTTATCCATCCGAGAACCAAATTATGTTATTAATAATGTTTATTCAAAATGCTGTTTTATTCAAAATGCCCTAAATTTAATCAAGTCGTTAAAACTATTTATTCATCTCCTTTCAATTACCTAAATATAAATTCCCCTCTCAACACACTCATATGGTCCTATCCCAGATAAAGAGATTAAGTTCGTTGACCTAAATAAAGGACCACCTAACGTACGTTCTGTGATCGGAGTAAATGGGCCTCTCCGGGCCTTGACCTGATCTGCAGACCTACCAGTACGTTCAGGACTCGCCAGTGCGCGAGTAAACAATTTTGTTGCGTTCGTCCTCTTCCAGGACGTAACACTACGTCCTGTATTATTTGCATTAATATTTAAATAATGAGAGTAAATTTTCTGCGTAGGTAAATTTTATAATTTAAATATGGTGCAGTACATGCAAATAAATGTGTATTTTTCGGTGAGATATTTACTACAAATTGTAATTTAACTATAGGTGACTCAAAAGTAATAATACTTTATAGATATTTTCAAGTGTTCTCCCAAGACAGTCCTACAACATTCTAATGTCATACACATTTGCTCAAAGACAGCAGATTTTTTGTAATTTGTAACTATCAATTTCTTCTGATTAATCATTTTATACCGTACCACATTAATCCTTTCTGTCATTTTCGCACCGCCTGAAATGTCATAGTATATCGGAAGCTCTGCTTCTATTTTGTCTAAGTAGGAATTGTTATTTTTATCTCATTTGTTGTCATTCCACATGAGATTTATGAGATTATTCAGTTTACTCATACTTTCGTAATGCAGGTTTC
>NW_014560723.1:0-462 GCF_001313825.1 Dinoponera quadriceps
ATCAATGGCACACGGTCTGGCTGACCAACACTTCCAGTCTTATAAAGAATTCGGAAAATATATAGATTCGTTGATTACCTCAAAAGATGACCAGTTTTTTCGACGCGGGATTCGTGCATTGCCCAAAAGTTGGGAGAAAGTAGTGGCCAGTGATGGACAATACTTTGAGTCATAACTTTATCTCCATTTTTTTTACAATAAAGTCTCAAATTAAAAAAAACCGCGAGAGCAAAATTGTACACCTAATAAAAATATTTTAATATTTATTTTTTATTTGTTGAAAATTAAGGCAACGAGTTTGCAATCGATTATAATGTTTCTATCGAACAAATCGCTATTTAGTATTGCCTTAGTGATATTCTCATCATCGGGTATTGTGCGCGCGATGTCGAGAAATTGTCGTAATTTTGCGTCAACGTTATTAGTAATTGCACATAACGAGTTGGCGATGCGGTTTATACA
>NW_014560724.1:0-5412 GCF_001313825.1 Dinoponera quadriceps
GGGCAGCAACGTTCCCTCAGACACCAACCTTACTTCACCAATGGTTTACAAGATACGGGCGAGAGAATAAAAATGCAGAGAGGGAAAACTCCCACTTCTCTTTTCATACTCTACTAATGTATTCCATTCCTGTCCCACCGATGTTACAAATAACATTTTTCCGAAAACCCGGTAACCTAACTCATCCTGAACTCATCCTGACCTCATCGTGACCTTGTCCCGGTCTAATTCTAACCCCACTTTGACCACGACTGTCTTATGTTATTTTGGGTATGCCCCGAAGGCGGCATGGAACAATTAAATTAATATATAAATAAATAAATATATAAGTAAAATAAAATAAATAAAATAAATAAATAAACAAATTAAAATATAAACAAAATAAAATAAAAGAAAATAACACAAATTAGCAACGAAAAACGTAAATGTTAAAAAGATCTAAAGAAAGAAAAATAACCGAAAAAAGATTTTTAAAAATCGCAAGAATGAAAAGAATGTTAGGCCGTCGTTTCACATATATACCACGAAACCTTCAAAATATTAAGCCACAAAAATTTAAAAATTAAAAAAAACCATAAAGCAGAAGAAAAAAAATTAGAAAAAGTAACTTAGAAAAAATAGCATTAAATAAAAGAAAGATAAGTCGTTGTTTTACATCTATTACGAATTAATGACAAAAAATAAAGGAACAAAAAGATTGAAGTTTATCAAAAGCGAAAAAGACAGAAGAGAAACTTCTAAAAAATTTAGAAAAAATTCAGAAGCAAGGTGGAAATATATAACATAAATAAATAGGAAACAAAAAAATACGTAATATTTCAATTTGTGAATAATTAAAAGCCCGAAAGCAAGAATGACTATTAGGTTTTTAAGGGAAACCGGCTTTAACTTTCGAACGAGTGATGTTAGGGAGGTGGGGCTATGTTCGATAGAAAGACTGAAGAAAGGGACGTCGGTCCCGGCAACCCCGATGTATTATTAACAATCGTGGCAGAGTTGTGAGACGTTTTCCATTCCGAAAACGCAACTTCCAAAAATACAGCGCCTCAACGGGAGATGGAGGAAGGGTGAAGTGAGTGCGACTAATTGCGCTTCCCAGGGGGAGCAACGTCCCCTCAGACACCAACCTTATCTCACCAACGGTATACGAGATATAGGCAAGAGAACAAAAATGGAGGGGGGGGGGGAAATACCAATTCTCTTTTCATACTCTAATGATGTATTTCCAGCCTGCTCGACCGATGTCACTGATATCAATTTCCGAAAGGCCGGTAACCTAACTCATACTGATCTCACCCTAACCTCATCGTGATCTCGTCCCAATCTCATTCTGACCCAACTTTGACCACAGCTGTCTCATGTTATGTTGGGTACGCTCCGAAGGCGGCATCGAAAAAGGAAATACATAAATAAATATATAAATATTTAAATAAAATAAAATAAATTAAATAAATAAATAAACAAATAATTAAATAAACAAAATAAAATAAATTAGAAGAAAAAAAAACAAATTAGCAACGAAAAACGTGAATGGTAAAAATATCTAAAGAAATAAAAAAACTGAGAAAATGACTTAAAAAAAACGCAAGAATAAATAGAAGGTTAGGCCGTCGTGTCACATATATAGCACGAATAAAAAAAAATAATGTTGCAAAAATTTAAAACTTAAAAAGTGCCAAAAGCAGAAGAAAAATAAAAAAAATTTGAAAAGAACATTATAAAAGAAAATTAATGTGATTGTCAAGTAAATCTTGTGTTTCTTTACGTTAAATCGTTAAAGAATGCAAATTTAAGGGCGTGATTGAAATATTTTTCATTATAATGTTTTTTTCCATGCTGCAGCCTCGAGGAATTCAAGCGGCGAGCATTTCTTTCGTTTCTACAGCAGAAAACGTAAACTAATGCAAATTAAAGTTTCGGCTTGAATCTTCTCGAACAAATACGCTAGTTCCACGAGAAAACGTAAAAGAAGTCAATCTGCGGGCGAAACTTGCGAGTTTGCCTGTAATAGGCGAAGTAACGTGAATATCAAGTGATTCTTGCGTTTCTTTACGTTAAATCGTGAACGGATGGAAACTGAAGTGTGTAATTGGAATATTATGCTTTATAACGTTATATTCACGCTGCAGACTCGGAGAATTAAAGAGGCGAGCGTACCTTTCGTTTCTACAGCAGAAAACGTGAACTAATGCAAATTAAAGTTTCGGCTTGAATTTTTTTGAACTAATACGCTAGCTCCACGAGAAAACGTAAAAGAAATCAATCTGCAAGCGAAACTTGCGAGTTTGCGTGTAATATGCGAAGTAACGCTAGTGTAAAGTGAATCTTGTGTTTCTTTACGTTAAATCGTGAACGAATGAAAGCTGAAGTGTGTGATTAGAATATTCTTCTTCATTACGTTATTTCCAAGCTACAGCCTGGAGGAATTAAAGCGGCGAACGTTTCTTTTGTTTCTACAGCAGAAAACGTGAACTAATGCACATTCACGTTTCGGCTAGAATCTTTTCGAACATATACGCTGTTTCCACGAGAAAACGTAAAAGGAATCAATCTGCGAGCGAAACTTGCGAGTTTGCGTTTAATAGGCGAAGTAACGTCAGTGTCACGTGAATCTTGCGTTTCTTTACGTTAAATCGTGAACGAATGCAAACTGAAAATTGTGATTGAAATATTCTACTTTATTACGTTATTTCCAAGTTCCAGCTTCGAGGAATTAAAACGGCGCACGTTTATTTCGTTTCTAGAGCAGATAACGTGAACTAATTGTCACGTATGACGCGTGTCACACCCGGCGAAAAACGCAGATCCTATTATTTTTTTTTTCTTTCCCTTCCCCTTTGTTTTCTTCTGTCACTAAGCCATAAATCCACGCCAATCCTGTAAAACATTCATAAAAACTAAAATCGGATCAAAAACAAACCTAGAATTCCTAATCTCCTTCCCTTCAGACCTAAAACCCGCTCTACACAATCAAAACATTTAGAACATCACTAGGACCAATCAAAATCCTCGACTCTATACGCTAGTCCTAGTAAAAACAAAACCACGCTCTAAGACGACCAAAAACCTCCTCGACCAATCAAAAGCCTCCTCCAAAATTCTAGACCAATCAGAACACACAACACCTACTCCTTAGAGGAATTTCACCTAACCTCCTACACAGCCAATCAGAACGTCCAACACATATCCCAAGCGACACTAACCGCCACCTACAACTAACACCAGCCCCGTCCGTTGGGTATAAAAGAGGGCCCCTGAGCCCGAGAACGGCAGTTCATCCGCAGACGCGGTCCGGTGCACTTCTCTCTAAGCACCAAACTATGGGTAAGCGTCTAACCTAGAATTGTTTTTTGTGTCAAAATCTAAACTTAGAATATTTTTGTCGAAATCTAGACTTAGAATATTTTCATCGAAACCTAACTTAGAATATTTTTGTTGAAACCTAGACTTATAATATTTTCATCCAAATCTAACTTAGAATATTTTTGTTGAAACTTAGACTTAGAATATTTTCATCGAAATCTAACTTAGAATATCTTTGTCGAAACCTAGATTTAAAATATTTTTATCGAAATCTAACTTAGAATACTTTTGTCGAAATCGGGACTTAGAATATTTCAATCTCGACAATCTCTAGATTGAATCTTGTACTGTACTACCAAAGATTTATTTTTTTTAGAATATACATATTTAACCAACAGTTTAGTACCAAGTTTGTACTACCTTTAGAAGTCCCACTCCGCTCCATTTCAAACCACCCCGTATCGATTATATCCACTTTTCCTGCCGTTGTTCACGACGATTCTCCAACGAGAGCTCACCGGTGCCGGACAGCGGCACGCTCGTGCGGAGATCGCGTGACAACTTTGATCTTTTACACGAGAGCTCACCGGTGCCGAACAGCGGCACGCTCGTGCGAAGATCGCATGGTAACCTTAATCCTCCACGCGAGAGCTCACCGGTGCCGGACAGCGGCACGGTCGTGCGGGGATCACAAGGAAACCTCAGGCTAACCAAACTTCTATCACTCAACCCTTGCCGTTGTCTTTACGAACATCCTCAAGCGAGAGCTCACTAGGTGCAGGATAGCTGCACGCTCGTACGAGGCCTTCGTGGCAACTTCAAGTGTAACCGACACCCGCCAACCTGATTGCGTCACGAGTGTGGGAGCAGACAGGTGCAGGATAGCTGCACGCCCATATCTCTTGAATCAACCAGTTGCAGTGTCCTGAGTCTACGTTGTTGATGCCCCAGAAAAGAAAACGACGCGGTGGTCGCGAATACCAACGTCGCAAGCTGGTGCGCCAGTTCACCCGCGCCGCCACCCGCGAATTCAATTCCCTCGTTGGTTTATCCGGCCCTTCCTTCTCTTCATGTCCATCAAGTCCTCTCCCCACGGAACCCTTTCGTGCGCCTACCCCAGTGGAGTGCCCGTCACCGTGACTGCTGATCCCGCGTGTGAATAATCTGTGCAAATATAAGTTGATACCGATCGACTTAGACGAATTCAAGGTGACCAAGGTCCGTCGTACGTCATCGCCACGGGACCCACGTCGCGAATATTACAAGATCTTAAGAGCCGAAACTCTACATGCTTACTTCGAGGAACCTACATCCTCCCTCCTTCATGGAAGGAACTTTGTGCCACATCTCGAAGCGCTTTATACCGACAACAGCGGGTCCGCCAGTGGATTCAATCACACGACACACGAGTGCGGACGCCAGGTGAACATTAAGAGCGATCCAGTTCTTACCAACGAGGATCTTTCACTGAGGACAACTGCCACTGACAGCACCCTCGGAGTCACCGCTCTGAACCTATCATCACCAGTAAGTAATAACAATTAAGTCACACATCACCTCCAAAGGAACTACCTGTTAGCGCGTATCCCAGGGTAGGGCTGCAGAAGCCTGACCACCCGAAAAAATCTAGTCCCTCTCGTGGTCCGAGAATTATAGACAACCGCGGCCGAGCAGGACGTAACGGAGTGTGAAGTGAATCTTGTGTTTCTTTACGTTAAATCGTGAACGGATGAAAACTGAAGAGTGTGATTGAAATATACAGCTTTATTACGTTATTTCCATGCGGCAGCTTCGACGATTTCAAACGTCGAGCGTTTCTCTCGATTCTACAGCAGAAAACGTAAACTAATTGCAAATTCACGTTTCGGCTTGAATCTTCTCGAACAAATACGCTAGTTCCACGAGAAAACGTAAAAGAAATCAATCTGCTAGCGAAACTTGCGAGTTTGCGTGTAATATGAGAAGTAACTTGATTATCGAGTGAATCTTGCGTTTCTTTACGTTAAATCGTGAACTGATGCAGACTGAAAAGTGTGATTGTGATATTCTTCTTTATTAAGTTATTTCCACGCTGCAGCCTCGAGGAATTAAAGCGACGAGTGTTTCTTT
>NW_014560725.1:0-589 GCF_001313825.1 Dinoponera quadriceps
ATGGCGAAGTGTCCCCATAAACAGCATCTAACTTTGCTTTTATCTCCTCGCATTTTTTCCCATCCAAAATCAAGAAGCGAATTACCGAACGATACTGCTCTTTTTCCATCTTAGCGAAAATCACGAAACACGTCTTACTCGAATGGCTGCCAAATCCAAACTAACTTATCAATCAGTCTGCAATTTGTTTTGCCGTCGTTTGATAGATGACAGCACACGATGATAACACCAACTTCCCTCAGGAACGCCCTCTGTCGTCTAACGCGGGTACTTATTGAACCGCCCTCGTATACCGCCACCTGAAAGAATTAATCACTTCTAAACATTTTCTATACAGGGTGTCCAGAAAGTCTGGAAACACTGAATAATTTCCCAGGCAAATTATTTTTGAAAAATGTTAAGGTCACTCTTGTAGTAACTTTTGACGAGGAATTCAATGGTTACCTTGGATTTGACCTTGACGATGACCGTGAAGGTTATTTCAAGGTCAGCTCAATTTTTTAAAATGGAAACCCCCTTTTTTGACGTCGGCAATCGAAAAAGCGGGAAATTTTACGTCCAAAAACATTATAAGGTCATAAATCGTGGT
>NW_014560726.1:0-1544 GCF_001313825.1 Dinoponera quadriceps
CGCAACTCTACTTCCTTACCCGCGGCTGTACAAGGTTCTCGCTCATCCATTCGCTACCGGAAGCTCGCGTCTCCTCCTTGGGATTTCGTCCTTCTGCTACGGCAGTTTTGCTCGTTCGCTCGGTCGTCTCGCTAGCTCGCTCTCGGACCACACTGTGTCGAGCAGTGCTCGTCACTTCGCCTACGAAGCAGCCGTCGCAAGGATTTGTCACGCCGCTCTATGCGACTTCCGATTGGTTTTGCCGGCGAGATCACGCCTATCAAGGGTGCTCCCGGGAACTCCGCATCTGTTGTTGTTATTTCGATCATTGTTTTTCTCGTGACGACATTCGGTAACTGTTGGGCTCGCAACCGTTCGAAAGTATTCCCCCCGGGGTCCTCCTTCGCATAATCTGCGATCAGGTCACGAGGCCTTGCGCCTTTCTCAGCGCAAGGTGGCCATCCCCACTGTTCGTTACCAGCCGTCCGTTCGGGGAAGGGAGATTTTCCCTGTCCTTTCGCGTGTCGCCCCAACCGCTCCTTCCGAGTTCTTGCTCTCTTACTTCCTTGGCTCCTCTCAGCAGCTCCGTTTCCTGTCTGCTTCCTCTCCTCCGGTGTTCTTGCTCGGGGTACTCTTCCATTCAAAAAAATATATATAATAGCCGCGGGTCATGTCTCCTGCGCAAACGGCACACGAAACCAAAAATCTGTAAACTCGGTCGCCTTCTCTTAAGAGAAGGCGTGAGTCTCCGGCTCCTCCTTCGTCAGGTTACAGCCTGCCACGGGTCCCTGTCGCGGTCAATTTCGGCAGCTATCCCCTTTCTTTACCTGTCTGTCGTCCTTACCCGGCGGCGAGGGTAAGACCAAGGAGGAGAGAATATACCGTTTCAGATTATTAATGTGCACCTTACCCAGGTTACCACCATCTAGCCCCATTAATTCATACACTACAAGGGACAAAACCCTTCCGATTCGTCCAGCGAACTTTGGCGTTAACTTAGTGGCGACCCCCTGAGCCGCCGAGGACAGCACGTGCTGTCGTCGCAACACCAAATCTCCTATGTTAAGGGGTTACACCACAGTAGAGAGCGAAAATTTAACGTTTTTTTACGATTTTTTTTTAAGTGGAAGGAAAAGTAAAAGGGTAATTCTTTTTAAGGATGTTGTTAAGCATGTTTTGAAGTTTTAAAAAAAATTTTGTTTATTAAAAAATATTACAAAATGGCTGCCCAACAGCCGTTTCTGCGGGTTTTTTTTTTAGGGGCTCCGCGGCACGCAGTAGAAGTGCAGCAAAAACTAATCTGGAACAAAATAAAAAATTTTTTCTTAAACTACATTAGTATAGCTATAGAAATACGTAGGGGATTTTGAAAATATTCATTTTTGTTAAATTTGCGAGCATTTGAAAAAAAAAGTTCATTTTACTACCAAAAAAACGGGCACTTATTTGTACCTAAAAAATCGAAATATTAACTTATCGAAAATCGGCTACGTATTTCTATGCGGAATGTTGTTTTAAAGATGTGATATTAATTTGGAGTGAAAAAATAGAAAATTGTTTGAGTT
>NW_014560726.1:2766-11657 GCF_001313825.1 Dinoponera quadriceps
AAGCAGGTGTCGTATTTACCGCAGGTAGTCGTTTCGGAGCAGTCGGGAGGGGTCGAGAAAGAGCTCGAAATTTCAATGAAAACGATTTCTGGCAGATATAAAACCGTTTGTCTCTTATTCTAGAGGGTTCAAAGGATTTTTTAAGCCAATAAAAAAAGAATCGATTTTTTGAAATTTCTACTGTGGTGTAACCCCTTAAACCGTTGCGGACGGTGGTGCAAATTATACCGCGATGACTACCTTTCATAAGCCGTATCCAAGTTCTCATTCACCCATTAATGTACCACTTCTAATCGCTTCATTCTACCGGTCCAGTCGCCCGGCTCGGCAACCCTCGCAACGCCTTCACATCGGCGGCGCAGCGTTCGCGGCGACTCTAACTCTCTACCAAAGTTCAAGAACGCGTGCGACGTGCCCAGAGACGAATGATACGTGGCGTTATAAGCGAACCTGAAGTCGTTAATATGTCGGTCCCATTCTCGATGACCTTGCTCCGAATATGATACGATCATTATTTTTAACATCTGTTTTTCACTCTCTCTACCGTCTGGAGGTGATAAGGTAGTGTAGTCACAAGTTCGATCCCGCAATCTCTCGTAAACCCGCAAAGCTCCTTGTTAACGAACTCTTCGCTCCCATCTTGTTCCGTTATCGGTGAGGAGATATCGCGGTGTACCCCAGCGCGAAATAACAAAATTTTCAAGGGGGTCCCGACTCTTCATACCCGTGGCGGCTCTTAGCGGACAACATTCCACCCATTTGGTGAACAGATTCTGCATCACCAGGAGATAGGCAAACCCTGCCTTACTCCTCGGCAGCGGTTCGATCACATCAACCGCCAAGGTTATTCACGGTTGCTCTATTACGCATGGACCCATTAATTTTGCCGGCGCGGTTTGTTAGACCTTCGACCTCTGACACGGGTCACACTGTCGAACGTACGCAGCAACATCCCGGTATATTCCCGGCCAAAAATACGAAATCGTCAGTCTACTACGACTTTCCTCAACGCCGAGATGTCCGGCCTTCGGATCGTCGTATGTTTCTCGAAGCGCTTCCCTTCGTAATTCCCGCGGCAACACTAGCTTCCATTTATCTAGATCTTCCATTAACTCGGATACGACAGCTCGATGTCACTTAAAATAGAGCTGCTCTCCCACTATCCTCCATCGCGGAAAATGTTTCGGATGTTTTTCTACTGTTCGGAAACGCTTAATATACCACCTGTCCTTGCTATCCAGCGGAACCTCTACTTCGGCCGCGGCAGCCATCAATACGTTCGTCTCGGATTCGTAAATTCGCGACAAGGCGTCAGGAGCATAATGGAGAGCTCCCTTACGGTGTTCGATCGCATAATCGTACTCCAACAATTCGAGCGCCCAATGGGCTAATCGACCAGTGGGGTTGCGCAAATTGTGGGGCCAACGCAGACTACTGTGGTCGGTCACCATCGAAAATTCGTAGCCTTCTAAATACGGCCTAAACTTTTTGATGGCTCACACTACCGCAAGGCATTCCTGCCCGGTAACTGAATATTTTCTTTTGGGGTCGGAGAGTGCGCGATTTGTAAACACGATAATATTCTCGACCTCTTTGATCTTCTGCGCAAGAACAGCACTTAATCTTACCGAACTAGCGTCCGTTTGTAAGACGAATGGCTCCTGGAAATCCGGACAAGTGAGTGTAGGAGCGGCAACAAGATGGGAGCGAATCTGCTCAAACGCGTCCCTCTGCTCCGTCGCCCGCTCCCAACGTCGTCCCTTCCTAAGTAACCGCGTCAGTGGTTCACTTAACCGTTTTAGTGCCAGGAGCATTTAAAAATCTGTGTCGGATTGTGCCATACAGCGCGATAGCGTTTCGTTCATTTATCTGCGAGTAACGCCGATCGATGCGATCGCGCTGCTTTTTTTTTCGTCGAAATATGTCGCTCGGCGCGCTCGCGCTTCATTTCATTAATCATATCAGAAACGTTATACTAAACACTAAACATGAAATTTGGAACCGAGCGCGTTGCGAATTGATAATCGTGACCAAACATCGCGACACATTTCACCACAGTACGCGAACAGCGCAATCGCGTTGCGTGCCGCTAAAACGATTAAGGTCACGAAGCGGGGTATGAAGCGACGATATCATGATGACATCTCTAAGAATTTTCGAAGCTGTCTTATTGTCCGCGGAGTGGGATACCCTAATATCGGTTGAGCTTTTTCCGGGTCTATTCTTAATCCGTCACGTTGTACGAGAAATCCTAAATATCTAACCTGCGACCGACAAAATTCGCACCTTTCCGGGTTTACTACCAACCCAGCCTCAGCAACTTTGTCTAGGACTCGATTCAACCAGTGGAGATGTTCATCGAAGGTCGCGGCTACGATGACAATGTCATCCAGACATTCGAAAGCGTGCGGCTCCATCTCAGGTCCTATTAATTTGTCTAACAGACGTTGGAAAGTAGCAGGAGCGCCGGTGAGGCCATACGGCATCTGTTTGAAATGATACAGCTCCCAGGGACGCGAAAAGCCGTGACCTCCCCTAACGGAATTTGAAAATAGGCCTGACTGAGATCTAGCGTCGAAATATAACGCGCCGCCCGTAACTTATCTAGAATCCCGGTCATGTTGGGAATTGGATAAGCATCCTTCTTTGAGATTTCATTTACTTTCCTTTCCACTGGACCGTTCTGGCACACGCGTCTGTGAATTCCTTGCCAGCGCAAGTGGTTAATTCTCGGGCGATGAGCTCACTCCGTTATTGTTCGACGCTAAGCGTCTCTATCCAAGCGTTTATCTCTCCTTTGTAAGCCATCCTATTCATTACAGTTCGAATTCTAACATAAACTTTTTCTTGACGTCTAGCGCTAAAACGCTCTTTAACGGCTCGTCAACTCGTTCGAAGTCTAACAACAACAATCACCTGATCGATCACATTCCTGATCTATCCACGTTCCCTAAGGGTATCGAAATTCTCAAGCGTTATAATTTCGCCACACGTACACTCCAAAGGCCACGCGTCTGTAATATTATATACTTTTTATCTCTCGTGTTATTCAGCTTGCCTAATTTTATCTTCCGGTTGAATTCGCGACGTAAACACGCGGCGACAAACAAGAACATGATGTTAGACTAATTGCGTTACATGGCAATAACCCCCCCCCCCCGGACACGAAGCGGCATCCGTTCCGTGCGTGTCTTCTCCAACACGCCGTGCTTTTAAATTTCCGACTACTCGCAATCGCGAACCGATTTATCCGCGATTAATTTTCGCGAGTTCGCTGTTCCCTGCTGAAAAAAAAGCGATTAACCTGCACACCTCAAATTCAATGAATAATTACGAAAAGCACATGCATGCACAAGAAACAAATATACGACCGATATATTGTTAATTCTTAATAATCACTTTTCTTCACACACGACATGAACTTGCTCTCCCATTTCTCCCGATCTATTTATCGAAGAAGAATTGCTCAGTATTTTCAATATTATCTCTAACTCGCGGCCTCACGTAGAGCGCCATTTATTTGTCACCGCAATTCGCGGCCGCGTCGGTTGCGGGACTTCTTCGCTTCCGCCTTTGCGCGGCAGCGGGCCCACCTTCGCTAGCTCAGTTGTCTTTCTCTAAAAACGAGCCGAATCCATCGCTATTCCTCGTGGTAGAGTGTCATGGTTCTTAACGTTCTTCCTCGATTCCGCGGAACCGTCGGAGAGGAGCCGCGAGAGATAATAAATGATAGACCGGTTAACAATAAAATAACAACACTTTGATTCTATTGAACTCGAAAGCAGATCATGACTTAATCCTACAACTAATCGATCATACGGTATGATATGGAAATGATACTCTTTAATGAGCCTATGTCCCTCGCGATCAGGCAGCTAAATTCCGTACCACGGGGGATTCCATAACGCGATCAAAAGAGAGCGATATTTCGCCTGAGATATCCCGCGAAATGCTTTCTGCGGCGGATCAGAGCATAGAGATATTATAGATAGAGGAGGTGAACTATACGGGCTCATGTAAGTGGAAGCGTCGGTTGAATAGAAAGAGAAAGAAGGTGAATTTGACCTTTTCTCTCTCTCGCACACTCTTCTGATTGGCTGCGGCGACGCCGCATATATAGATATACTTCCACCTTAGGTAGGCGGGAGAGGGATAAATGCAACAAGAAAAACAGAGCAGACAGCAGCTTTAAGGGGCAAAGCGGTAATGCTAACTACACGTTAGTATCATACATTTTAAAATAAAAGTTCAATAATATACGTGCAGGATGCCCATAATTTGCATAGTTTGCAAGAAGTCCCACATTCCTAGTAACTCTACCAGTTTTCACAAGTACGTACAACATAAATTAAATCTGACATTAAAAAGTTAATGATATCGAACGCAACTGATGCACCATTATTCGCGAAATCTGATATCGTTAGTGATATCTCAACAAACGCCTGCACTTCCTCTCTCACAACTACAAAACTACCGGCGAGTAAAAAAATCAAATCTTCGCGCACCGCTCCCTCATTTCCCGTTGAGAATTTTTTGCATAAGCACAGTCACTTGCTTAATCACGATTATGTTCACGAAGAAACGTAGGTTCAATCGGAATATTTGGACGACATAATTAGACATGTGGCCGGAGCGGTAGCGTACTCGATAAAAAAAAAAATACATTGCATCAAGTGCTTAAATTTGCTACAAAATGATGTATCAGTTGCGTCAAAATTGACAGTGTTAAAGAATAAGGGTGGTTTAAATATTGCTTCAGATGATGTGTTTACAGTATGCTACTATACAGAACAAATTTTAAGGCGACATAAGGACTTACTTTTAAGTAAAAATATTAATTTTTCCTTAGTTTCAGAGACGCTTAAAATTTTACCACCTTGTGTTTTCAAAAATGACACACACAATTTCGAACAAGAACCATTATCTGATCATCATCATAAAATTATTTTTATGATAGTTCAAAATTACGTGGATAAACGCTTAAAGCACGAAAGCGAAAAAATGTACGATGTAAAAAATCGTATTCGTGTGCGGAACACGAAATTAACGATTTTCCAAGGCGAATAATTAAATACGCATCTAATGTTTTAAAAAATAAATAGTTATTTTCCAATAAATTTTTTTATTTTATTCCAACTATACACTTCGTGTATTCTTTGCTACATATTGTTCAAAATTTTTTTTATTACATAACTGACATCCTTCGTCTCCTCTTTAAAAAATGAATAAAAAACATCTAACATGCCCGTTTGTTTTTTTATAATTTTTTTCATTAAAAAAATTAATAAATTTAAAAAATTAATAAAAAAAATTTGATAGATTCGAAACGAATCGATCTCCGTGCGGGCAAAAACGTTTAGCCCACTCTGCTACTGACGCTGAATTAATTTATAAGGTTTTGTTATATTTAAGTCTTGCCTAAGTATAGGGGTTAACGTTAACCGCCTTCCCTCTCCTGCTTGAGAAAGAAGGGGGCTTCATCTATCTATATATGCGGTGTCACCGCAGCCAATCAGAAGAATGTGCGAGAGAGAGAAGAGGTCAAATTCATCTTCTTTCTCTTTCTATTCAGCCGACGCCTTTTCAGTCAACTTTCCTCCTCTATCTATAATACCTCTATGGATCAGAGCCGCTCGACGGCGGTTCTAATGCGCGCGTCGTATTAACGAAAAAGTTCTCTTGCCCGGCGTCGTTACGCGAATCTCGCCGAATTTTCCTTTGGGCGCCAGCCGCGTCTTTCCCGACAGTGGTTACTGCTTCCGGCCGATCACGTACAGTCCGATCTAACTCTTCGCCAGAAGCAGTTTCCACGAACAAACATACAAGCTCCTGACACGGCTCAATATACAATCTTCAATGCAATCTCGACAATATTCCTACGAAGACTGTGCGACCGGCGAGTTGAAAAGGCGACTGAGTCTCGCGGCCGAGAGATCCTTACGCTCGAGACGCTCTCGAGTACAGCCCTTGTCGTTCTGCGACGGGGCCCCTAAATCTCGTAAGTCCGGGCGGCCCTACCTTCCGGGCGCCACGGACCTCTAACGAGTTCACTTCCTGGTACTCTGATCGCGCTTCTGCCGTCGGCAAGTGACGGCAACCGAATCAGAATTAATTCGCAACTCTACTTCCTTACCCGCGGCTGTACAAGGTTCTCGCTCATCCACTCGCTGCCGGAAGCTCGCGTCTCCTCCTTGGGATTTCGTCCTTCTGCTACGGCAGCTTTGCTCGTTCGCTCGGTCGTCTCGCTAGCTCGCGTCGAACCACACTGTATCGAGCAGTGCTCGTCACTTCACCTACGAAGCAACCGCCGCAAAGATTTGTCACGCCGCTCTATGCGGCTTCCGATTGGTCTTGCCGGCGAGATCACGCCTATCAAGGGTGCTCCCGGGAACTCCGCATCTGTTGCTATTTCGATCATTGTTTTTTCCCGTGACTATATTCGATAACTGTTGTGCTCGCAACCGTTCGAAAGGATTTCCCCCGCGGTCCTCCTTCGCATAATTTGCGACCAGGTCACGAGGCCTTGCGCCTTTCTCAGCGCAAGGTGGCCATCCCCACTGTTCGTTACCAGCCGTCCGTTCGGGAAAGGGAGATTTTCCCCGTCCTTTCGCGTGTCGCTCCAACCGCTACTTCCGAGTCCTTGCTCTCCTACTTTCTTGGCTCCTCCCGGTAGCTCCGTTTCCTGTCTGCTTCCTCTCCTCCGATGTTCTGGCTCGGGGTGCTTTTACATTCAAAAAAATATATATAATAGCCGCGGGTCATGTCTCCTGCGCAAACGGCGCACGAAACCAAAAATCTATAAACTCGGTCGCCTTCTCTTAAGAGAAGACGTGAGCCTCCGGCTCCTTCTTCGTCAGGTTACGGTCTGTGTGACGAGGGAAAATTTCCATCGTCACAACATATATATATATATATATTGTCACGTGCTGGATAATAATATATATTATTACTATAATATCCGCGGCGGTAGCGTTTTTATCACACTTAGCAGCTAATTAAACCGAGAGAGGAGGTGGGAAGGTTGCGGAAAGTTATACTCGTGCTTTGAAGTGAAATTGCAGAATAAATCAGATTATTAAAGAAATCTACAACCGAATAAAACAAAATAGAAATACGATTTATTATTGGTTCCGCCAATTTCGATAATTTTCACGTCGAGATGGCAACAGGGATTTTATTTTACGCAATGTCACGACGAGATGAAATGAATATTTACAACTGGACAGTATTGTTTCAGCGATAATGGTCCATAAAATAATATTAACACTTTGCGGTCCGCGGCTCACCCGAAGACGCTTGACTAATATGTTCGGACTTCTCGAAGGCATAATACGCAATAGCCGCGCTTATTTGGTTAATTTTCTTCTTATACAAATGTTGTCAAATGATATCTAAAAAACTATCGAACCTAGTGTATTCAAACAACTTTTATCGTTAACTTCATTTTTTTCTCTATTATTAAACACCATAAAAGTTAACTTTTCTGTAAGAACTTTACTTTTTTAGAACATCAATATCATAGTCTATTTTGAGCCGGAAAAAAGTCAAACATAAATATAATCGCCTTTGGAAGCGCATAAATTATATCAAGAGGATTAATAAAAGAATAGAAAAACATACTTCTCTTCTCGTTTGCATGTGCTTGCAAACATTGTTTTTTTCTCCGCGTATATAAATTAATATTCTCATCGTCTGATGATTCTGACGAAATTCGCCTCAGGACACGTCGACGAAATTTCCGTGATACATCATCTATGACCGTATAATATGAAACAAAATAATATAAAATATGTATAGTATATAATATAAATAATATATAATATAAAATATAAAGCGGCATAATACGAAACCAAACAGTAGATAAATAAACAAATACAATTAGAAAACATGTGTACGATTGATAAATAATAATCTAATGACTGATTATAAGAGTCGTATTTACCTTCTACATCTTGAATTTCATTATTTGAAGAAAAATCCATGTTAGATAACATTTTTTGCTTCTCCTCAGCTCACAGTGTTTATACTGATAAGATCTATCGATCGACTTGAATCGAAATAATTATAAGTGTCGTACTTACCTTCTACATCTTGAATTTCATTATTTGAAGAAAAATCCATGTTAGATAACATTTTTTGCTTCTCCTCAGCTCACAGTGTTTATACTGATAAGATCTATCGATCGACTTGAATCGAAAAAATTATAAGTGTCGTACTTACCTTCTACATCTTGAATTTCATTATTTGAAGAAAAATCCATGTTAGATCCAATAACATTTTTTGCTTCTCCTCAGCTCACAGCGTTTATACTGGTAAGATCTATCGATCGACTTGAATCGAAAGACTAGCTCTGAAAGAACCATCATAACACTTGGAACGATCATCACTTGTTTTGACATAGCTACGAATCGCTATTCATCTGTTTTGCATGTTGCCAGTTGCTTGAAACAGTATTTGTTTCGATTTATCGATAAAACCAATGTTATCAGATCGCGACGGCACAGTGCCGTCGACGGACCGCAAAATGTTAATATAATAGTAACTTACGTTCGATGTCGGCTAACCTGAAATAGTAATAGGGCAAGTGAACGTACTCTCTCTCTCTCTCTCTCTCTCTCCTCTCTCTCTCTCTCTCTCTCTCNCTTGTTTTGACATAGCTACGAATCGCTATTCATCTGTTTTGCATGTTGCCAGTTGCTTGAAACAGTATTTGTTTCGATTTATCGATAAAACCAATGTTATCAGATCGCGACGGCACAGTGCCGTCGACGGACCGCAAAATGTTAATATAATAGTAACTTACGTTCGATGTCGGCTAACCTGAAATAGTAATAGGGCAAGTGAACGTACTCTCTCTCTCTCTCTCTCTCTCTCCTCTCTCTCTCTCTCTC
>NW_014560727.1:0-2654 GCF_001313825.1 Dinoponera quadriceps
TTCTTTGAATTGGATGGAGAAAAATGTATAGCTATATCGTCGTTGGCGCAGCCAATCCCAACGCGTGACTAGAAAGAGACAGATAGGACACTCGGCATCCATTTCTCTCTTTGTCTCTATGACTTCCACTTACAGGCTTGTTCCCTCTATTCTTATATCTCTATGGGTTTTTCGCTGTGAGGCGGTGCTCGAATTCATGCTGCGCTTCATCTGGCGGCGCACGATTGTTGCTTGTTCAGACCTGTATACGCGTTGTATCTGTTTGCTCAGTAGTACAGTGAGTGCTTATTTTGCAAGTTGTGTAACTCGTGCCGTTTTTTCATCCTGAGATTTCCGCCAGTAAGTATAACTAGAAAGGTGGTTAGCATTTTTTTTTAATTTTTGCCCATATAAATAATAGATAACATGGATATGGAAATAAGTGATTCGTCTGATGAATCTATAAATGGAAGCAGGAGAAAGACATCAAGATTAAGGATACTTTCTTCCTCTTCAGACGAGGATTTTGTTAATACAAACAGTGAAGTGAATGAATGTTCCACGGAGGAAGAAGATTTTGAATCTAAATCAGAGAACGAGGATCACGATGAAGAATGGCAGGAAGTAAGAGAAAGAACTTCAGTAATAAATAAGTATTCGGAAGAAGAGGAATTTTTATTTGAAAACACTGACTGTAATGACCCTGTTGCTTTATACAAACTATTCTTCACGGATTACATACTAGAAAAGATAGTTGAAGAAACAAATGAATATGCTGCACAATGCATAAATAATTCTTCATCTAGCAGTAGAACGCACCAACAGGCCTGGCAGTCTGTTACAAGAGATGAAATGAATACTTTTATTGGCATATTGCTTATTATGGGTGTAGTCCGACTACCAGAAATTAGATTATATTGGTCTAACAGCGACATGTATGCGAACGCACGCATAAAAAATGCAATGAAACGTGACCGTTTTTTATCCATTCTTAAGTTTTTACATTTTTCGGACAATACCACAGCCAGAACTGAAGATCGGTTGTACAAAATTCGAAACATTGTTGAAGCAATTGTGGATACCTTCAAAAGTGCTATTAAACCTGGCAAAAATATTGTAATCGACGAAAGTATGGTTCCATGGAGAGGACGTCTCGGTTTTCGCCAATACATCCCAGGCAAGCGACATAAGTATGGCATAAAATTATATAAACTGTGTCTTCCTGGAGGCTACACATATAATATTGATATTTATGCCGGAAAAAATGCAACAGCAATTACGAAAACTCATTCACATGATGTTGTAATGAAGTTGATGAGTGGATTACTATCTGAGGGCCGCATACTATTTACAGATAGCTATTACACGAGTGTCCCTTTGGCTGAAGAACTTTTAGAGAAAAAAACATTTATTTGTGGTATTGTCAAAATGAACAGAAAATTTCTACCGCCACAGACAAAACGAAAACAACACCGTGGTGGCATTATGAGTTTGGAAAATCGTAACGGAGTTAAATTTTTGAAATGGACAGATAAAAGACCTGTTTGTATGTTATCTACTTGCGAGAATCACATGTGTACAATTATTCAAGGAAAAAATAATAAATTAAAGCCTGATACTGTTTTCTTTTATAATGATGCAAAAAAGGGTGTTGACTTATCGGACCACATGTCTTCGAATTATAGTTGTTTACGAAAAACCGTGAAATGGTACAGAAATATTATCATACAGTTAATATGCGGAACTTGTCTCGTAAATGCGTGGTACATACATAAAAAATGGGGTAATAAACATATTAATACTTTAAAATTTAGAGAACATATTATTGATCACCTTTTAGTCAATAATTATCGAAGTGAAGAAATGGCAATTGGAAAGCAAATACCGTCGAAAAGTGATTCACACTTTCTTCATTCGTATGAAGGACCTACAAGAAAAACAAGACAAAGATGTAAAGAATGTTATAAATGTTTATATAAAAAAAAAGGTAGAGAGTATGCCGCGAAGAAAACTAAAAAAGTAACCACGTATTGTAATCGTTGTAAGGGCCAGCCAACACTCTGTATAAAATGCTTTAAAAAATTGCATCGAAATACATAAACAAATATGTTTAGTTTATAATATTTAATAGTTATGTTTTTATTACTAAATTTTTGTTTTATAATATATGTTTATAATGTTTATATGTTTATAATGTTGAGATAAAATAAAATAAATACTACCTCTTTTCAATCAATATACATTAAATTTCAATTATTTAAATTTTCAACTATACGACAATTTTTTCCAGTTACTAAACGAACTATATTTTTGATGGTGAGCGGCGTCTAAACGAATGTTCAAGCGTGACCCACCGGTGATGCACGTCGCCCGATGGCTCAGTATCGTGTGACCCACCGGTGATGCACGCCAGCGTGAACGTGTCAAAGTATCTATTATAGACCACGACTAACCAAACATTTCTTCATATTTTTTTCATGTGTTCCAACAGAAATGTTAAACGTTACTGTTCATTAGTTATGTGAATTTGTAATACACTTTATGGGACATTATGAAATGAGTTTTATTAACAATTCACGTTCACAGATGTACTTCCATATCCGGGAAAAAAAGTTTATATATAATCATATTATATATATATATATATATATATATA
Source organism: Dinoponera quadriceps (assembly GCF_001313825.1). NCBI lineage: Eukaryota > Metazoa > Arthropoda > Insecta > Hymenoptera > Formicidae > Dinoponera > Dinoponera quadriceps. The sequence continues at coordinate 2,636 of NW_014560727.1, forward strand.
TATATATATATATATATAT
>NW_014560728.1:0-536 GCF_001313825.1 Dinoponera quadriceps
ACCGAGAGAAATTCACGTTGCGACAAAGGAAATTTAAAGGGTCGAATTGTACCTTCTATTGTTTTTCGTGTCTATCTTCGTGTCACTCTTGATCCTTTGCAACAAGATTCTCGCTTGTTGCAACGCGTCCCCTACAGCAGCGACTGGAAAGGCGACATTCAGTCTTGCAGCGGTCGAGATAAATTTACCCGTCCTTGTGGCGTATCCGGTTAACCTCGAATTAAACACCTGTAGCATCAAGTAAAGATGAACAATAAATATTATCCAGCGACATATATAATATATTCGAGTACAATAACGAGTACTGAAAGGCGTAAGTCATTTCCTGCAAAACGTGACTTATTATACGAAAAAAAATCGATGCACTATCAATAAGAATGTTACGTACGAGAACGATTGAGGGCATACATACATTTAAAATATTGGGCAGTGCTAAAAATCGTCTCCAGTTAGCTTGACCTCCGATACACCAGCTGACCCGACGTGCCTTGATAAAAGATTCCATAGCGAATTCCTCCAGCGCACCGCTCCCAGCA
>NW_014560729.1:0-529 GCF_001313825.1 Dinoponera quadriceps
GAAGAGGAGCTGCGAGTGTATGAAAAATTTCCTGGTTCTGCCGGGGATCGAACTCGGGACCCCTAGTAGACTAGTGCGCTGTCTACCATGCCACGCTCGCGCTCACGGATGAAATTTATGACTGTGCAATATTTGGTGTACACTTGATTTGGAAGTGTTCGAAGGATTGTGAAGTGCAATTTTTCGATAAATTGTAGCAAGATTAATTGTATTGACTGTAGATAGTACAAAANGCATTTTCTCCAATAACAAGCATTGATTGCTATCTTTTCAGTGATTTAATACTATCCGTTTTATAAACAATTTAATTATGCGGTCAAAACTTTGTCTAGAAGGATGATTTCTCTTTGGGTATCTTTCTGCGTCTTATCGATAGGCTTGTATTGAGTCCCTTTCAGCTTCATCATAAATTAAAATAATTTCCATCTTTTCTGCATTATTGTACTATACAACAATACATTATACAAATATGTTTCACAAAAATAACGTTATCTCATCTTTCAGAATCACAAATTCGAATAAATAACGC
>NW_014560730.1:0-465 GCF_001313825.1 Dinoponera quadriceps
TCGTAAATAAATATTTAACGTTTATTTAACAAACGTTTCGTAAAAAAAAAGGGAAAGAGGGAAAAAAAAAGAAAAAAGAAACAATCGGTCGATTGTCCACTCTTCTTTTCCATTTTTTTTTAAGAAACATCGTTAAATAATCTTCAAATAACGATTTAAGAACCGATAAATTACGATTACGTTCTGTAAGAAAAAAAGGGATAGGTGCATTTGTTTTGATCGAAGGGTACAAAAAAAAGGGAAAGATCCATTTGTTTTGTTCGAAGAGTATAAATTACAATTACAAAGTCTCTTTTTCCTCAGTTTAATGCTGTGCATAATAGAAAATGACGTGGCACCTTGAGAAGATTTAGCACAGATTTCTCAAAGAGGACCAGTTTCTTGTTAAATAAACTTATATATAATAATAAACTTATACGTTGTGAGAGTCGCATTTCACGCGCGCTCTTTCTTCCCGCGCGATGC
>NW_014560731.1:0-372 GCF_001313825.1 Dinoponera quadriceps
CCCTAATATTAAGTGTCTTACATCTCCGAAAAAAACCTTGATTTTTAAAAGAGAAGAACGGACATGACAATTGACGAAATCGACGAAAAAGTACAAATTTTTCGCAAGTCTGTATTAGTTGGACAATCTGTAACGCAAGAAAAGAAAAAAGCAAAAGGATAAAGTAAAAAAATACGATATATGTAAAAGACCATGTGTGTGTTTAAAGGCACACTCAGTTTTAATTCTTGCTTATTATTTATTATTATTTTCATGTGATTATTTGAAAATTACTACTTCCATTATTTTCAAAGATCTACTTTTGATACTATGTAATTATGCTATTTAGGGTAATAAGCTCTTGATTTGTTTTTGACTGGTTATGGAATTTGT
>NW_014560732.1:0-3590 GCF_001313825.1 Dinoponera quadriceps
ACGCGGGGTCAGCGGTTGCGGCGATGGGCACTCCACTGGGATAGGCACACGTGGGGATTCTGTTGGGAGAGGACTCGATGGGCATGAAGAGAAGGAGGGGTTGGATAAACCAACAAGGGAGTTGAATTCGTGGGTGGCGGTGCGGGTGAGCTGGCGCACCAGCTTGCGACGTTGGTATTCGCGACCGCCGCGTCGTTTCCTTTTTTGGGGCATAAGCGACGTAAACTCGGGACACTGCAACCGGTTGATGCAAGAGATGTGGGCGTGCAGCTATCCTGCACCTGTCTGCTCCCACACTCGTGACACAATCAGGTTGGCAGGTGTCGATTAAACTTGGGGTTGCCACGAAGGCCTCGTACGAGCGTGCAGCTATCCTGCACCTGGTGAGCTCTCGCTTGAGGGTGTTCGTAAAGACAACGGCAAGGGTTGAGTGGTAGAAGCTAAGTAGCCCGAGGTATCCTTGTGATCCCCGCACGAGCGTGCAGCTGTACGGCANGAGCTCTCGCGTGGAGGATTAAGGTTACCCTGTGATCTTCGCACGAGCGTGCCGCTGTTCGGCACCAGTAAGCTCTCGTGTGAAAGATCAAGGCTGTCACGCGATCTCCGCACGAGCGTGCCGCTGTACGGCACCGGTGAGCTCTCGTTGGAGGATCTTTGTGAACAGCGTCAGGAAAAATTGATACGGGGTGATTTGAAATGGAGTGGAGTAGGATTTCTAAAGGTAGTATAAACTTGATACGAAACCGTTGGTTAAAATATGTATATTCTAAAAAATAAATCTTTGGTACAAGATTCAGTCTAGCGAGATCGAAATATTCTAAGTCTTGATTCTAGGTCTAAAATATTCTAAGTTAGATTTAGACAGAAATATTCTAAGTCAGATTTCGATGAAAATATTCTAAGTTTAGATTTTGACAGAAATATTCTAAGTCGGATTTCGATGAAAATATTCTAAGTTTAGATTTTGACAGAAATATTCTAAGTCGGATTTCGATGAAAATATTCTAAGTTTAGATTTTGACGCAAAAAACAATTTTAGGTTTAACGCTTACCTAGAGTTAGGAGGTTGGTGCTTGGAGAGGAGTGCACCGGACCGCGTCCGCGGATGAACTGCACTGTCGGGGCTCAGGGGCCCTCTTTTATACCCAATGGACGGGGCTGGTATTGAGTTGTAGGTGGCGGTTAGTGTCGCTTGGGATAAGTGTCGGACGTTTTGATTGGTTGCGTGGGAGGTTTGGTGACATTCCTCCAGGGAGTAAGTGTTGTGTGTTCTGATTGGTCTAGGACTATAAAGGAGGCTTTTGATTGGTCGAGGAGGTTTTCCGAGAAACTACTCTTAGAGTATGGTTCTGTTTTTTCTAGGACTAGGGTATAGGGTCGAGGATTCTGATTGGTCCTAGGGGAGTTCTAAGTGTTTTGATTAGATGAAACTAGTTTTAGGTTTTAAGGAAGGGAGATTAGGGTTTCTAGGTTTGTTTTTTATCAGGTTTTAGTTTTTTAGGAATGTTTTACGGGAATGGCGTAGATTTAAGGCTTAGCGACAGANGTTTGGTGACATTCCTCCAGGGAGTAAGTGTTGTGTGTTCTGATTGGTCTAGGACTATAAAGGAGGCTTTTGATTGGTCGAGGAGGTTTTCCGAGAAACTACTCTTAGAGTATGGTTCTGTTTTTTCTAGGACTAGGGTATAGGGTCGAGGATTCTGATTGGTCCTAGGGGAGTTCTAAGTGTTTTGATTAGATGAAACTAGTTTTAGGTTTTAAGGAAGGGAGATTAGGGTTTCTAGGTTTGTTTTTTATCAGGTTTTAGTTTTTTAGGAATGTTTTACGGGAATGGCGTAGATTTAAGGCTTAGCGACAGAAGAAGGCAAAGAGAAAGGAAAGAAAATAAATAGGATCTGGATTTTCCGCTAGGTGTGACACGCATCGGATGTGACACCTCCCTCCTTATGAAGAAAATGTTGGCTGTTAATCGTGCCAACATTTTCCGGAGAATACGCTTATGGCGTGATCGCCTTAGAACTATGTGTGCTTATAATTTGTAGTGTATTTATGATCTACGCGACTTATTTTCTAGGTGTGGTTCGATTGTCTTTTATAGTTTGGAGGGGTTTTCACCTAAATAGCGATTAAGTTCTTTATATTCGCGTATAGGTGCACTGGGACCACTTATTTCGTTACTGTTATGTTCGTTTGTTTGTACTAACACTTCCATATTGGCGTCTTCCTATTGCTGTGTTGGCTCCTTTTCTCTTCTCCCTCCTAGTTGTATGAGAAGGTGAGTGACCGAGCTCCAAATTGCTCCTAGTAGGTGTAGGCTCCACCCGTAGATGGAGTGTATGGCGTATCCTCGGATTATTGAGTCGATTATTAGTTTGACTAAACGTTAGTAACGTATATTGTATCTGTCGAAGTTACATTAGTTTGACTAAACGTATTATTAGGAAGATGGCTAGCACCCCTGCGCTGGCCGAACCAAAGGTGATGAAGCCTCTCCAGAGGCGTGTGCCCGCATTTTCCGCTATTTTCTCCAGCGATTCCTCGTCTAGCATGTTATAAAGCGATATGGTTCCGGCGGAAATTTTTCCTCCCGCGGCTCCATGGGCCATCGTATTCATTATGGCTGCCTTTTCTACGGGGAACATTATATGAGTTCCCAGGCGGTCCAGATCTTCCGCCGAGTAGATACCGCTGGTGGCAAAGTTGACAGGGCTGGTGTACCTCCAATTCGGCTTCGTTAATGGTTGTATTACTGGAGGTGGGACGGATTCCACTGGTCTCGGCATCATCTTATACCACGTGTTTTGTATGTTATACATAGGTGGCAGAAGTTCGTTGCATTCCCTCACGGTGCCTGCTCTTGTTAAGATGTGCGAGCGAGGTGTTAGAAAGTAGGACGCGTTGTTATAGGTTACGGGTAGCTCGTTATAGCATCGTTCCGCNTTTGTCGGACCTTGCAGGTGACTGGTATGCATTTGATTATATAGATCACCTCCTGAGGTGACCGCAGTGTAACCCGGCTCCTTCATCAATCTGTGGGTCATCTCGTCCGGGGCGATGGATGATAGTGACAGGGCGTTCTCCAGCACTTGTCTTTCTAAGGCGCACTTCTGTAGCATAATGTCTTTGTATAGCTTGGTCAATTGGTTTTTCATGTGTCTTTCTATGTATACGAATTTCGAGTTGACATATGCGAACATGTCCAGGTTATCCACCGCGGTGTTGGTTTTTCCTTTGAACGTTTTTCCTCTCGATGTCTCTAGTAGAAATAGCTTCGGGTGTTCAGTGTGCGAGATCTTGTACCCGCAGAGGTTGGACTCCGAAGTTTTGACGAGTGCAAACGTAGCTTCGCTGTTAGTTACCGTGTATATAGTGAGGCCGTCGTCTTTTCCTGGAGCTGGTGTGAGCTTGTGTGCGATGCCTTCGTACAGTATATTGTACCTGTCGAAGTTACAGTTGTCCTTCGGCACGGTTTCCCAGAAAACCTTCGCGCCGTCGACATCCATGCATTTCTTATTCGTTGCTGTGCACCTTACACCGGATAGAAGGATGACTTCGTTGGATGTTGATTTAATGGGTATCATGAAGTTCTT
>NW_014560733.1:0-526 GCF_001313825.1 Dinoponera quadriceps
ATTAAATATTTGTTATAAAATATATATGATAACTATGTAACCCTTATCGATAAGTCACCTCTCACGTGACAACAATACTTCGTCGCTGCGGTCATACGTCACGTAGGAGGTGACAAGTTCGCATATTTACCGAAACCAACTACAACCTTACGAGAATCACGCATAAAAAGCTAGCGTCCGATAAGGGTTAATAACTAAATAAATACATTTTATAAACATCTTTTTATTAGAATATATAACGCAAAAATTATAANTATAAACATACGGGACAAGACATAGATGTCAACAAAATACGTTTAGTACGATTGAAAATTGAGCCTGATACAGAGCATATTCGCCTCTGCTTTGTTTTGTTTCCATTTCTCCTAAATAATTTTGTGTGAATCAGTAGCATTTTTATTTTAATAATTGTTAACACAAAAATAAGCAGTACGAAATATAATCGAGAACCTCGCGTTAATCGCGGAAGAAAGCTGTCGGAGAAAGTGGGTAAGAGCTAAGTACATCCTGTGAGAACAGCACTGAG
>NW_014560734.1:0-1211 GCF_001313825.1 Dinoponera quadriceps
ATATGGTTTTGAACGTACTTTTTTTCTTCCTCAGAAATTTTACGTGATGATTCAACCATACGCCCACGTAAATTATTTCCTACATTTGCAGAATTTAATACACGTTTTAATCGTTCTTCATTTACTTTAAAGGTATCCAAAAAGAATTTTTTACAGACGGGAACTTTTCCGTTATTAGAATTTAACAAATACTTAAAACTTCAATTTCTTTGCGAAACTTTTCCGTTTTTTTGACGTCTTCGTTTCACAGTTTTGTGCTCGATAGCTTCGTAAACAATACATTTTGTTTATTCAAATCTCCCAAATACCAAAACTTCTCAAAAATATTCTTTCTTCTTCTTCGTAATTTTTTATTCAAGCTTTTCGACAACGGCAATCTTTGTTTTGAAAACTTTTAAAGGTACAATATTTCCGGTTTGAGTACAATATCTTTTTCCTGAATTCCGTTTAATCTTTCGCATTTTTTGGATGTATGTTTCATCAATCTTTTCTCCATTGTTATTTGTGTCTTCATCCCCTGACGCGCGGATGGTGAACAAATGATCGTTGTTATTTACCTATTGCGAGTTTCCAACATTCTTCTTCACTCATTTATTACAAATTTAATATGGAATCGAAATATCTAAACATTTTTGTCGTAACTGATTGAGAAGTACATGTAATCTTCAATCCTTTATGAGCGCCTCCGCTGCGGCGCAGCGCGTCGATAATAAACAAATGATCGTTGTTATTATTTATCTTACTGCGAGTCACCTACATTTTTCTTCACTAATTTATTAGAGATTTAATAAGGAATCGAAATATTTAAACATTATTATCGTAACTGATTGAGAAGTACATGTAATCTCCAATCTTTTATGTTCGCCTTCGCTGCGGCGCAGCGCGTCGATATTAAACAAATGATCGTTAATATCATTCACCTTATTGCGGGTCACCAACACGTTTCTTTACATGTTTATTCGAAATTTAATAAGGAATCGAAATATCTAAACATTATTGTCGTAACTGATTGAGAAGTACATGTAATCTCCAATCGTTTAAAATCGCCTCCGCTGAGGCGCTGCGCGTCAATAGTAAACAAATGATCGTTGCTATTATTTACATTATTGAGATGAACCAACATTTTTTTTTACTCATTTATTCGAAACTTAATAAGGAATCAAAATATCTATACATTATTGTCGTAACTGATTGAGAAGTACATGTAATCT
>NW_014560735.1:0-1025 GCF_001313825.1 Dinoponera quadriceps
GATATTTCACAGGGCAATGTGACCAGCCAGCTGGAAAAATTAGAAATGATCAAAGATATTTTGGAAATGATGAATCTCAAAGTGGAGAGTGAAAATTTAGAGCTGCGGCTCGCATTAGAAAGGACGAATTCGGACACTCCGCGGTTGCGAGAGAAAGTGAATCATTTGGAAATGTGCTCTTACTAGAATTATCTTTCTATATCCAGAAAACACAGATAGGAATGAACAATTGATATCATTGCATATTATTATTATTACAGATATATGAAGTTATTGAAAGCAGAAAAGTCGTCAGACTCCTAGATCGTCAGATAAAGACTTGCCGGAGCCACGCGCTAAAAAATCTACCTTCGAAATGGAGAAAACAATATTTACATTGAAGCGAATTTTCGAGAAGCTTCAGGCGGAGAATAAAAGACTGAAATTTAGTTCCAAGAGAAATCATATTCTAGTNATAAACCACCACCCTTTTCTTTCATATTGTATAATATATGTTTATTTTTTGTTACAATAAATATATTATTATGGTCACTTATTTCGGATGCAGGGAAAGATAAGTAGATTTGACATCGAAGGGGATACTTTACTCCAAAGACAATACGAGGAATCTCAAAAACGTGTGATAAGCTTCGAATTTGCGACTGGCTGAACAGAAAATAGTTATGTTAGAAAAAGCTCAGAAAGAAGATGATTACGGAGGCTTGAGAATTTTGAGGCAACAGCTAGTCCACAAGTCTGAGCTTCTGAAAAAAGTGAAACAGCTGCTGACTCGTGCAGCCATCAACGAAAAAACGTTGCGGCAACGTGTAAGAATTTAAATTACGCATGACAGAAAGATTAACTAACGCTAGAAATCGTTCGTATAATCTCGTTGTTACCAGGTGCAACAGCTGGAATCAAAGCAAACTCTATCGACAATCTCGAAATGTTACATGACTCCACCTACACCGAAATAATGGGTGTTCTGGAAATGAGGGCAATTTTAAGTAAACTTAGATAGATTTACAGTGAAAGTCGTATATTTT
>NW_014560736.1:0-841 GCF_001313825.1 Dinoponera quadriceps
GATATATTGTTTTGTCGCTCGAAGTTTGTTATTTGATTTATAGACATTGGAAACTCAATGTTCTGTAAATTGAGCACTGTTGTATAGTGTGGGTACATGGATGCACGATTTGCGTCTTTATCGACTGGATACAGAGCCGCAACCACTGCCCACGCGAAACACGCATTGTCTCTAAATTTAACGTTGATTACCGCTTTCTTGATCTGTATCTCGCGCGGTAACTCAATGTGGCACCCCGCACGCATCGGATTGTACTTGTTCACATTGATTGTTAGGTTGAGTATTCGCGACAATGCCCATCCGCTATCACATTCCTGAAATTCTTCTAAAGATGTTAAAGTGGGTTTGATAACACGTCGCTCATACCACTCTTCGAGATCGGATGCGCGGAAGAGTTCAAAGTTTTTTGTGGTAATACTTTTATTCGCGCGTTTGTCACTCGTGGCAAACTCACCGTTAAATACGGTGTTCACTTTCACACTTGCGTGTCTCTCCCTAGCGTTTTGCACATGTTCAAGCACTATGTCCTTCGCACTCTAGAGAAATCGAAGAGGTTCGATAAAATTTACATTTATAACCGCACCAGTTAATACGCGGCTATTGAAAGCAGTGTCTATTTCACGCCACAAGAGTCCAGCGTTTGAATGTCCGGCGCCTGTATGTACAAAACGCGTACGCAATGAATGATTTAGTCCTTCGAGTCGTGCAATTCGAACGATCAACGATTGTTGAACACCGATCGATAATCTCGGTCGTTTCGCTCGACTATGTTCTTCCAACGACTCGAGGCAATCGTCACACCGTTCCTCCCACACGTTGTATTCGTCTCGCGAACTCAATC
>NW_014560737.1:0-450 GCF_001313825.1 Dinoponera quadriceps
GTTCCACTGCGGAATCGCGAAAACCCGGACGATATTAACTTCGGCGGGCGCTGAGTCGCTCAGAGAGTATGTCCGAACAGGGCGTTCTACTCTCAACGACGTTACCTCCGGCCGAGTGGTTTCCTGACGACCTGGACAACCGACCACTTGGGTCGACGGGGAACCTTCGGGGAAACATCCCCGTCGAGTCTCGCCGCGCTGCGGCCTGCGGTTCCGCTGCTGAATCGCGAAAAGCGGGACGACGTTACCTCCGGCGGGGGCAAAGTCGCTCAGAGACTAAGTCCGAACGCGGCGTGTTGCTTTCGACGACGTTACCTCCGTCCGAGAGGTATCCTTATGACCTGGACAACCGAACACGTGAATCGGCGGGGGACCTTCGGGGAAACATTCCCGACGAATCTCGCCGCGCTGCGGCCTGCGGTTCCGCTGCGGAATCGCGAAAACCCGGAC
>NW_014560738.1:0-332 GCF_001313825.1 Dinoponera quadriceps
CATATAGGGCCGTTTTTTCTTTATTCCGTCGTTCAGTTTGTCCAATAACGCTGCATAATACTCTCCCGTAATTGTTCTTCCTTTCTGCAGGTAATCGATGAAGATTATGCCATGCGCATCCCAAAAAACGGAGGCCAAAACCTTCCCGGCCGAGCGTTGGTCTTTTGGCTGCTTTGGTCGGTTTTCGTGGCTTTTCAGCCTCTCTGCAGACTGCCTATTGGACTCAGGCGTATGGTAATGAATCCACGTTTCATCCATCGTCATAAAACATCGAAAAAAGTTTGCTCAATTACGCTACAACAACGCCAAACCGGCCGTTGAATCATCAACGG
>NW_014560739.1:0-906 GCF_001313825.1 Dinoponera quadriceps
TGGGATTCGCGAAGCATAATTTTCACCGACTATTTGGAAAGGGGAAAGATAATCACGGGGCAGTACTATTCTGATTTATTGGGCCGATTCGATGCTGAATTGAAAAGGAAACGGTTCCATTTGGCGAAGAAAAAATGGTCTTTCATCTTGACAAAGCACCAGCTCATTCGTCCGCAATCGCCACAACAAAACTGGTCGACTTACGCTACGATTACTGTCTCATCCACCCTATTCTCCAGACTTGGCCCCTTGCGATTTTTATTTAATTCCAAACATGAAAAAATGCCTTGTCGGAAAGCGGTTTACATCAAACGATGAAATTATCACCGAAACAGGGGTCTATTTTACGGAGTTTGACAAATCATAATTTTGCGTGTTATAAAAATGTTGGAATATCGCTGTGCAAAGTGTATCGAGCTGAAAGGAGAATATGTTTAGGAAAAAAAAAAATTAAAAAATGCGTTTCCTTCCCTAACACGGGTACTTATGATACAGCCCTCGCACAATGCANAAATAAAAACAAGCTTACTAAGAGGAGACTATTTTTGAAGGAACTTGATAAGTCTCTTATAAGTGCATGTATTACATCAAGAAAATATATGTCAAGAGCTAAAGAGTCGCTTAATATTGTAGGAAAAATGCAACAAGCAAATCTAATCATTGCTTCAGGATCTACTACATGGGCTGTAAAAAAATCCCGGGATTTTTCAGTAGGTAGCACCACTAGAAAATGAACATGATTTATTTCGAGAGGTTCATCTGTCACTAGTTTATATGTGAAGTTTTATGACATTTCGTTCATTTGTTTACAAGCTACAGTCGTTTAAATGTCGCTACCTTCGCCATCCTAAAAAAAAGGAAAAACAGGAATATCGCATATTGATCAAACATTGTTTTTTGATGGGG
>NW_014560740.1:0-463 GCF_001313825.1 Dinoponera quadriceps
GACTTTGACCTGATTTGCAGACGTGCGAGTACGTTTAGGCCTCGCGAGTACACGGGTATGAGATGTTTGTTTCGCATATCCTCTTCCAGGACGGAACAACACATACGATTACAAAATCTGATGCTGAAAGATAAAGGGACCACAGACCAAGTAACATAAAAACCCTTACATCAATTAGTGTAGGATTCAATGAATGAAAATGTACCATTCTTACGATACAATAACGATAATATTTTTCTAATATTAAAATAGGCAAACATTTGTGTATTAAGCTTTATATCACGGCAGCAAAGGCCGAACAACATAACAATATTATATATCACTGCGTGATAATTATAATTATAGGCGTTACTAAACTCCGTGTAGAAACTGAAAGTAATTAAACAAAATAAATCTAAAGATACTCGCTGGTCGTAACAATGTACCGACCATACATGCGCAAGCGTGAACACAATAGAATAAA
>NW_014560741.1:0-527 GCF_001313825.1 Dinoponera quadriceps
GGTTACGCGATTCGGTTTAGACAGCAGTAAACGCTTGACAGCTAGGGAGGAAATGAGACTAAGCAAGAAGAGCGGTAAAGAATGAAAGAACAAGAAGAAAAAAAATATTTAAAAAAAATGAAAATTATACGAGTAAAAGTGGAGAGGAAGGCTTTCGAATAGCTGGCGAGGGTAAGTGTATTAAGATTATGAAGAAGGTAGCACATTCCCCAGTTAATCATATTCAGCTTATAATTTTCTATAGATGTATAAAAGAACTTGCTTGGTACCGGNGGAGTAAGGACAAAATGGGAAAAGGTGGATCTGGTGAGGGGACGGCACAACTCCCGGAGGGATGCTCAGCAATTTTGAGCCATTTGGGAGGAAGATTGGACTGGCCTTTGAACACTTTCGGGTTTTGCAAGTTACTTGGTGTAGATAAGATGTAGTAGTAAAAGAAGAAAAAGAGAAAGAAGAAGAAGAAAAAGAACAAGAAGGTAAGAGGATGGAAAAAAGAGGAAGAAAAATAAGTAAAGAAGTGAAGGAGA
>NW_014560742.1:0-241 GCF_001313825.1 Dinoponera quadriceps
CACTCTTCCTATTGGCCAATTCTGGCCGCTTTTGGTCGATCGCCTGCTTTAATCTAATCACTTGTTGACAATAGAGGTCCGAATTGAGTGTTTGGCCCGATGGGAGCAGCTCATAGTGGATGATTCCTTTCCAATCCCACCCAAACACACAGCAAAACCTTCTTGGCCGTTAATCCGGGCTTGGCGATCGTTTGAACCGGCTCACCGCGATTGGACCACGATCTTTTTCGGCTGTTGTTCT
>NW_014560743.1:0-573 GCF_001313825.1 Dinoponera quadriceps
GAGTAAAGGTGAAAGAAATCAATCTGCTGGCGAAACTTGCAAGTTTGCGTGTGATAGGCTAAGTAACGTGTATGGCTTGTGAATCTTTCGTTTCTTTACGTTCAATTGTAAACGGATGCAAACGGAAGAGCGTTATTGTAATATTCAGCTTTATTACGTTATTTCCGTCGCGTGTATGTCCTACCTTTTTACAGTATGTGTAATATTTTTCTATAGCGTTTATGCGAGGACGTTCACTGGTTGTTGGTACTGCAAATCGGTTCTTGTAACGGCTAGTACGTCAATCCTTCCCTAGGTGTCCTGTTCTGCTGCATTTTTGACACGTCGGGAGCCTAGTGTTTTCTCTAGTACGCTGATATGTCGTCGCGTGATTGTTATATGAGAATGCAGTTTCCCGTTTATCATAGTGATTCGTTAGTCCTTTCACCTTTTCTTCTTCCATAGCTTCGGTAATTGCTTTTGCTAGTGTAGCAGGAGCTCGGGATCGTACTATGGTTTGCAACTTATTGTTTAACCCGTGTTGATAATTTATTAATGCTTGAGATTTTATATATTCGTGTATGGCTCTTTTAT
>NW_014560744.1:0-1075 GCF_001313825.1 Dinoponera quadriceps
ATCGAATGTGAAGACGATGATCATTGTCTTTTTTGATGTTCGTGGAATTATGCATCGGGAATTTGTTCTCCGTGGCAAGACTGTTAACCAGCACTTTTATTTGGAAGTTTTAAGACGTCTCCGAGAGGATGTGCGGAGGAAACGCCAAGAAATTTGGCGATCAGGTGACTGGTTCCTTTACCACGACAACGCCTCCGCATACACAGCCTTACGAATGACCCATTTGGCTACCGGGGGATGGCCTGTCGTTCCCCACCCTCCGTATTCACCAGACCTAGCTCCGTGCAACTTTTTTTTGTTTCCGAGTATGAAGAAAAATCTAAAAGGGAAGCGTTTTGATTATGTGAAGGCGGTTAAAACAGCTTCCCAAAGGGCACTGGACGATATCAAAGTTGAAGAGTTCCAGAGATGCTTCAAACAGTGGGAAAAAAGACTTGACAAGTGCATCGGATCTAACGGAGAGTACTTTTAAAGTGACTGAAGGAATTTTGTAAAAAAGTTAATAAATAAAGTTTTTATACAAAAAATCCGGTTTCTTTTGGGTTTTCCCTCATAATTTGAGTTGCTCCAACCAAGAGAATTCGTGATTATTTGCATATATTATTTCCGTTTTTTCATCAACTGACCTCTCTTCTTCAAGAGAGTGATTTGTTCGATCCCTGTGTCTTTCTCAATTATTACTATTAGGTTATTCCTATCGGCAGTCATGATCTCTTTCTTCGTAAGCGACTGTCCTCGTGTCAGTAAAAACCCATCAGTTTTAAATGCTTGCAAAATTTCTTTCAAAGTTCCGTTCTTGTCACTGTTTAACAAATTGCAGCTTATGATTAATACCGCATTGTCATTTTTCGACAGCTTCTTTGATTGCGAAACCGTTACACTTGAAGGAAGTGTAACGAGATCGAAGTGATTAGTTCTCGTTACCAGAATGATATTGGGTTGAATAAGCGGTATATTGCTCAAAATTTCAACGACAAGTGGGCATGCTAATTCATTTATGATTGTTTCGTCACCGTCTTCGACCAGCTCGATGATGTTCACTTTAGTTGCTTGATAAAACTCTAAAACGAAATGT
>NW_014560745.1:0-728 GCF_001313825.1 Dinoponera quadriceps
ATTTAGGTAAATTCTCGGGTGAGAATGACTACTCAAACGGCGTTCCCTTATGGCGTCGAAATAATCTTAACTTTTCTTTGATTCATTTTCTTTTCGTATAATGACTTTTGCGTGTTTAATAAATGTTACTTTTCTTTCGTTCTTGTGAACATGTTGCGTATTCTTACGTCTTTGCCGTAAGTGTTACCGTACCTGCCTCCCTCGCTCGAATCCGTGCGAACTATCACTCATAAAACATTTGACCCCGCCCCTCTCCGTTCGGATTGTTAAGTTAGTTGAGCTCATCGCGAAACAACATTGGGGAAAACCTTCCCGCAAGCGCTTGAATTTTTGGCGACGCTTACAGAGTCTGGCGCCCAACTCTCGGTTTTTCGGTTTGATTCATCTATCGCGTAGCTCTCTTGGAGCCGATTTCGTTTTGCAGTGATTTATCGCGCGAATTCCCTTGAACGGGGATTCACCATCTGTTTGCCCCGGACGGCGGCCGGTCGTCCGCTCGGCCCTCGAGATTGTTCGGCCACAAGCCGGACTATGTTCGGACTCCCTTCGCTGACGTGATCGCGCTTGTGGAAGTGGACGCGACGGTGAAGTCGCCCCATTCCATGAGTTGCAAATATTGTCGCCCAACGGAGGAGATACCTATACGCCGTATTCGAGTTGCAGTACATAGGATGGAATATACGAACTTCCATTTTTCTGTGAGAAAAATGAATTTTTGCACGTATCTT
>NW_014560746.1:0-1274 GCF_001313825.1 Dinoponera quadriceps
ATTTTTTGTACCCGCGGCTGTACATAGTTTCTCGCTCACTCATTCGCCACCAGAAGCTCGTCTCTCCTCTTCAAGATCTTGTCCCTCTCGTTCAGTAGCTTCGTTCGCTCGCTATCGAGTCGGAACGTCCGTTTCGCTCGCCGTCGGACCGCACAGTGACGAGCAGGGATCGTCAATTAGCGCAGGAGGCAGCCGTCACAAGAATCTGTCACGTCGATGGATGCCGCATCGCGGCATCCTATTGGCTCTCCCGGCTAGATCGCGCTTATCACGGGTACTCGCGGAAGCTTCGCATCTTGAGTTATTAATTCGACGCTTAGCTTGTCCTCATTTCCTCCCGGGACAACATTCCGCAATTACTGGGCTCGCAGCACTTGAAATAATTTCCTGGGCCCTTCCGTATGGATCCTCCTTCGTATGCTCTGCAACGGAGTCGCGGGGCCCTTCGCCTCTCTTAGCGCAAGGTATCCCCGCTGTCGCCGTCACCAGCCGTCCGCCAGGGAAAAGANTTGTCACAAGAATCTGTCACGTAGATGGATGCCGCATCGCGGCATCCTATTGGCTCTCCCGGCTAGATCGCGCTTATCACGGGTACTCGCGGAAGCTTCGCATCTTGAGTTATTAATTCGACGCTTAGCTTGTCCTCATTTCCTCCCGGGACAACATTCCGCAATTACTGGGCTCGCAGCACTTGAAATAATTTCCTGGGCCCTTCCGTATGGATCCTCCTTCGTATGCTCTGCAACGGAGTCGCGGGGCCCTTCGCCTNACAGCACTTGAAAGAATTCCCTGGGCCCTTCGGTATGGATCCTCCTTCGTATGCTCTGCAACGGAGTCGCGGGGCCCTTCGCCTCTCTTAGCGCAAGGTATCCCCGCTGTCGCCGTCACCAGCCGTCCGCCAGGGAAAAGAAGATTCTCTCGAATCCTTCCGCGTGCCGCTTTAGCCGCTCCTCCAGAGTCCTCGCTCTCGTTCGCATTTTTTCCCCAGCAGCTCCGATTTCTCCAATCTCTTTATGTCCGATACGCTGGTTTGTCGTGGGTCACTTTACACTTATAACAATATAGTAGCCGCAGATCGCGTATAGTGAGCAAAGCGGCGCACGAGACAAAATTATTAAATTCGATCGCCTTCTTTTATGAGAAAGCGCAAGTTTCCAGTTCATCCTTTGTCCCAGGCCTGAGTGACAAGCAAAAATTTGTATCGTCACAGGGTTACGCAACACATTTAAATTTAAATATTGGTTCAATGCATAAAACCAAAGCTGCGACGACGA
>NW_014560747.1:0-655 GCF_001313825.1 Dinoponera quadriceps
CTTCATTGAATACCCGAATCTACCGCCGCTAAACATTCCCGCGAGTGACTCGCGACGTGATCGGTACATGCAGATTCGTGCTGAGCTACTCCACCAACACTACGGCGGAGTCACACCCTAGCACTTTTCCGAAAGTCTGAGAACTACCACCACGAGCAGCACACCGGAGGTGATCACCTTAGATTAATTCCAGCAAGCCATCACTGGTGAGTCGCAACCATTATTTTGTTCGATTACGACGACCTCCATCGCGGACAGTCCGTTAGCGTGTATCCCAGGGTAGGGCTGCGCAAGCCTGACAACCCGAAAAATTTTCAATTTTGTCCCCGCTCCACGGCCCGAGTACTGTAGCAGCCGCGACCGAGCGAGGACGTAACAACAGCAAGAGGGAGACGCCAATATGGAAGTGTTAGTGCAAACAAACGAACATAAGAAATAAGTGGTCCCAGTGCACCTATACGCGAATATAAAGAACTTAATCGCTACTTAGGTGAAAACCCCTCCAAACTATAAAAGATAATTGAACCACACCTAGAACATTAGTCGCGTAGATCATAAATACACTACAAATTATAAGCACACATAATTCTAAGGCGATCACGCCACAAGCGTATTCTCCGGAAAATGTTGGCACGATTAACGGCCAACATTTTCT
>NW_014560748.1:0-228 GCF_001313825.1 Dinoponera quadriceps
TTCGTTTCTAACCTCTATTAAAAAAATACTACTACAGCGACAAAAACGAGTTTTCGTACTGGAATAGTAGACACTTCCACCTATCCAACGCTACGCTGCATTCGTCCCCCCCCCCCTCTTTTCCTCTAGGACGGCTTCTGTGCGTGCAGTCTCGTTATTTAATAGTCAGACCTCGTATATCGAAAGAAATAGAAGTATATCTGTCTGATATTGAATACGTTTCCATTT
>NW_014560749.1:0-516 GCF_001313825.1 Dinoponera quadriceps
AAAAGGTTTCCAAAACAGTTTAATTGAAAAGTTTGCAAAATTATTGAATAAAGCGTTTCTAGGATAACTCAACCGAAGTAACTCAACCGTTTTTAAATATATTGCATGTGAAGTATTTATTGTTTACTTGGCAAATCTTCAAACCCGATTTTCTCGAAAACAAAGGTTGAAACAAAAATATATATCTTTCAACATATTTTTGCATGTTGAATCTCATTTTACCAGACATTATATAAATTTTTTATATATTTTTCAGAATTACATGTTCATGTTCTTAATATTTCGTTTAAAATTGGCAATACCACGCATGAGTCGAAATCAAGCAATTAAATCCAGACACAGTTTTGGAGATACCTCGTCCCTCAAATGAACTTCACCTCCATTATCCATGAACTCTGCTTACGTTCCATCCTCATATTTCTACATTCACGGGTAATCCAGAAAGTTAATTCGGTTTTTATTTTTTAAGATTTGATTGATGCTTTGTTTTCAAATAAAGTTGTTTCTTTTATGTCC
>NW_014560750.1:0-447 GCF_001313825.1 Dinoponera quadriceps
ATCCCTCAGATTCATTCTCACTACTTTCCGATTTTTCAAAATCCGTATCGTACTCATTTTTCCCTCGTACATCTTCCGTCTCTTTACATTCTGTATCTAAATCTTTTTTTTTTGGACGACCAGACTTGATTGACGACCAGGCTTTAAACAGCAGGAACGACTTTACATGTATTGGCGTATTTTAAATTTTGTTTGTTTCTGCTGTTGAATCCACGAATATCTGTCATACAGAAATAACATTCTTCGATAGATTCAGGCCTGTCCCATTTTACCGGTGATGAATATGTCAAAGTTGTAAGATCCTTGTTATTATAGCACTTAAGTAACATATTATAACAATTTGCACACACAACATCTGGAACCCAGTTATCGTTAAAATTCGCTACATTAATTCCAAAACAAAATTTGTAAGCGTCAATAACAGTATTAGTGATTTTTCTCCTGAAA
>NW_014560751.1:0-1957 GCF_001313825.1 Dinoponera quadriceps
TGGTTTTAACTTCCGCACCAATGGTATACATCTCGAACTATATGTAAAATACTACCGTCGAGTCTTGTCGTCACGAAGCAACTCATGGAATGCATGAGCTCCTCGAAAAATATATAGAGAGTTCCCCACCAAGTTTATTTTCCCCTCCCTTTTTTATTCTTCACGGATGTCAACCTTTGCAACGCACATACCGATCGATTTTTTAAGAAAACTTAATAATAAATCTCTAACACGGCGTCGTAGCCCATCAAGTAAGCACTCACACATTACTGAGATAGCACCAATCATCATAGCGTGGAAGACAAAAAAAATGATGTGCGGTATAAGGACAAACGATATTTATACTTATTTGAAAGAATCACTTTTTAAAGGTTATTATTATTTTTTGGACACGTTGCTACATGTTGCGTACACGTTAAACGCTAATGGATTCGTTATCAGATGATGTATGCATAAGTTTGTTATGAAGAAAGCTGATAAAACCTTTTTTATCGCAACTGCTATCGAAAACCTTTTTTATCGAAACTGCTGTCGAAAACTTTCAAGCGCTAATGGATTCGTTATCAGAGGATGTATGCATAGGTTTGTTACGAAGAAGGCTGATAAAACCTTTTTTATCGAAACTGTTGTCGAAAACCTTTTTTTATCGAAACTGCTGTCGAAAACCTTCAAACGCTGATGGATTCGTTATCAAAAAATGTAAGATAAGCATAGGTTTGTTACGAGAAGGCTGATAAAACCTTTTTTATCGAAACTGCTGTCGAAAACTTTTTTTATCGAAAACCTTTTTTATCGCAACTGCTGTCGAAAACCTTCGCTAAGCGCTTATGGAGATACTTGGATTCGTCATCAGAGCACATTGTAAGTTTTTTCCCGGATGGGTCGGTGATATCCTCAAAGTCTATCAGCCCACCTATTTTTTTACATTAAAAGAGGAAATGTAAGGCAGGAACGCACAGTCAGTTTGTGCCAGTTAATGTCAGTATATTAAAAAGCAAAAGATCATAGTAGGTTGTTCAAGCGAAGGCATTGCGCAGTAATCAGTAAAAAAAAAGAGTTAAATAATGAGAAAAGTTGTGTGAGAAGTGATTTAGAAGATTTTAGAAAATTTTAGAAGTTTTTTAGAAGATTCTAAAAAATGGAAGAACTCNCGGCAATGCTATGGACAATGATGCTGAAGTGGACAATGATGTTGAAGTGGACAATGATTTTGAAGCAATAATGGATTCATCCTATTCATCCGATGATAGCCATATTCTTACAGACGATAGTGATGTTCTCAGTGACTGTAGTGATGACTTTAGGGAAAACGAGGTTAAAGCGATGTGTAATGCGGAAATCAATGCGTTGAGTGGACAAACAAAAATGTGTTGCATCTATTTTTTCTACACTACAGGAAGCGGCAATGGTGCAGCGTTCTGTGCTTCATGTATGTTGCAATTGACAGGCTTATTCACACACATGTATGCCGTGCGAAAGCATCTGATTGAAAGACACGATGCGATAAACGGAAAATTTTGTGCGAATTGCAATGGATCACTCTTTCAAATACTTCCGTGCAATTTGTGTCCTGTATGCATACAAGCTTATTCACACACACATGTGAAGACTATTTGCTTTAATCTGCTATAAAAACCTGAAAGATAATTTTGACAGTGTTTTAATGAAAAAAATAGAAGAACTCGTGCGAACTGAACGTGAACTGTGGGATCAATCCGCTCGATTGAGTTTGCGAGACGAATACAACGTGTCGGAGGAACGGTGTGATGAATGCCTCGAGTCGTTGGAAGGACATAGTCGAGCGAAACGACCGAGATTATCGATCGATGTTCAACAATCGTTGATCGCTCGAATTGCACGACTCGAAGGATTAAAGCATTCATTGCGTACGCGTTTTGTACATACTGGCGCCGGACATTCAAACGCAGGACTCTTGTGGCGTGAAATAGACACTGCT
>NW_014560752.1:0-221 GCF_001313825.1 Dinoponera quadriceps
TTTTTGAGATAGCCCCATAAAAAATAATCTAGTAGCGACATGTCAGGAGAACGAGGTGGCCACTCAATAATTCCTCTGCGTCCAATCACTCGTCCTGGAAATATTTCATCTAAATAATTACATACATTTCTTGCGTAATGAGGGGCAGCTCCATCTTGTTGAAAGTAAGTGATGTTAAAATTGTCACCGACAATCTCATTTATCGCAGGTATGATTTGATT
>NW_014560752.1:243-601 GCF_001313825.1 Dinoponera quadriceps
ATGGCCTCATTTATTATACCTGTCCAAACATTTAATTTTTGTGGATGTTGTGTATGTGATTCCAGAAACTAGTGTGGATTCTCTGGTGCCCAGAATCTACAATTGTGACAATTATTGTTGCCATATAACTGAAAAGTACATTCATCGGAAAAGACTATTTCGTTCAAAAAATTTTGTTGCGTATCTATACGGTTCATTATTAATTCGGCAAACTCTAGTCTTCGATCGAAATCATCCTCATTCAATTCTTGTACCAATTTGATTTTATATGGATAAAACTTTAACAGTTTCATTATTCTGTAAACAGAAATCTTAGTAACATCAGTTTCACGAGTTACTTGCCTGATTGAGATTCGAG
>NW_014560753.1:0-217 GCF_001313825.1 Dinoponera quadriceps
AAATAATATTAGTTAAGACATCGCTATTAAGCATCCGCGAGGATCGTCGATTATTATCAGCATATCGTGCGAGCTAATTATAGCGGCAATCTGGAGAGCATTACGAAATTAGCGGGCGAGCAGCATTACAATGTGTCGCGCAACGTATCTCGGGCGTGTAGAAACGAAAACGAAGAAATGAGAAAAAGAAGTCCGTCTGGCGTCTACGATTCAGCGG
>NW_014560754.1:0-2237 GCF_001313825.1 Dinoponera quadriceps
CAGTGATGAGTGTAAAAAAAGGGTTAAATAATGAGAAAAGTTGTGTGAGAAGTGTTTTAGAAATTTTAAAAGATTTTAGAAGATTTTAAAAGTTTTTTTAGAAGATTCTAAAAAATGGAAGTGGACAATGATGTTGAAGCAATAATGGATTCATCCAATTCATCCGATGAAGACTATATTCTTACAAACGATACTGATGTTCTCAGTGACTGTAGTGAAGACTTTATGGAGAAGGAGGTTAAAGTGATGTGTAATGCGGAAATCAATGCGCTGAGTAGACAAACAAAAATGTGTTGCATCTATTTTTCTACTCTACAGGAGCCAGTGTAGCGTTTTGTGCTTCATGTACGAGGTCTGTTCAAAAAGTATCGCGAATTTTGAATTTCCGCGGGTTACGTATATTCGATTTTCGATTTTTTTGTGGCGTTATGTTGGTACTCATGTCCCTCACTTATGCCGACAAGTTCGGCCATTTTGAATATTCAGTTTATCTTTGACAGCTGTTTTGCTTGGACGTGTTTTGGCTCGTCTTCGATTTTTGCCTATTCCAAAAAATGGATCAA
This sequence comes from Dinoponera quadriceps, assembly GCF_001313825.1. Taxonomy (NCBI): domain Eukaryota; kingdom Metazoa; phylum Arthropoda; class Insecta; order Hymenoptera; family Formicidae; genus Dinoponera; species Dinoponera quadriceps. Next base: position 564 of record NW_014560754.1, read on the forward strand.
AGAATCTGTATCAAATTTTGTGTGAAAAACAAAATTAAGTGCGCGGACGCATTCCGAATGTTGACTGTGGCATATGGTGAAGCTACCTTGGACCGAAGCAACGTTTATCGGTGGTACAAAATGTTCTCAGAGAGCCAAGAAGATGTGAACGACGAACAGCGTGCCGGACGCCCGAGCACGTCAACAACAGACGAAAACATTGATGAAGTGAAGAAAATAGTATTGGCCAATCGTCGAATCACCGTTAGAGAAGTTGCTGAGGACCTAAACATATCGATTGGCTCGTGCCATTCGATTTTTACTAATGATTTGGGCATGAGACGGGTCGCCGCGAAATTCGTACCAACGCCCCTGCTCACACATCGTTGCTTGTGCGCGAATTTTTGGCCAAAAACAACACACTAATGATGCCGCAGCCACCGTATTCCCCAGACCTGGCCCCCTGTGACTTTTTCTTGTTCCCGAAACTGAAGAGGCACATGAAAGGACGACGCTACGCTACGATTGAGGAGATAAAGACGGCATCGAAGGAGGAGCTGAACAAGATCACAAAAAATGATTTTTTGAAGTGCTTCGAGGATTGGAAGAAACGTTTGGCACAAGTGTATAATATCTGATGGGGATTACTTTGAAGGAGACAAAATAGATATTCATGAATAAATAAATAATTTTTGAGAAAACACAAAATTCGCGATACTTTTTGAATAGACCTCGTATGTTGCGAGTGACAAGCTTTTTCACACACATATATGCCGTTCGAAAGCATCTGATTGAAAGACACGATGCGATAGACGGAAGATTTTGTGCAAATTGCAATGGACCACTCTTTCAAATACTTCCGTGCAATTTGTGTTCTGTATGCCTACGCTAGTAACAAACGTGCGACAGTGATTTCTAAAGAACTATACGGATAAGAAGGAAAACTATGAAATTTATTGCTGACTATTTGCTTTAATCGGCAATAAAAACCTGAAAGATAATTTTGAGATTGTTAGTGTTTAATGAAAAAAAAAAATGGAAGAACTCGCGCGAACTGAACGTGAACTGTGGGATCAATCCACTCGATTGAGTTCGCGAGACAAGTACAACTTGTGGGAGGAACGGTGTGATGAATGCCTCGAGTCGTTGGAAGGACATAATCGAGCGAAACGACCGAGATTATCGATNGTTGCAATGGACCACTCTTTCAAATACTTCCGTGCAATTTGTGTTCTGTAGGCATACGTTAGTAACAAACGTGCGACAGTGATTTCTAAAGAACTATACGGATAAGAAGGAAGACTATGAAATTTATTGCTGACTATTTGCTTTAATCGGCAATAAAAACCTGAAAGATAATTTTGAGATTGTTAGTGTTTAATGAAAAAAAAAAATGGAAGAACTCGCGCGAACTGAACGTGAACTGTGGGATCAATCCACTCGATTGAGTTCGCGAGACAAGTACAACTTGTGGGAGGAACGGTGTGATGAATGCCTCGAGTCGTTGGAAGGACATAATCGAGCGAAACGACCGAGATTATCGATCGGTGTTCAACAATCGTTGATCGCTCGAATTGCGCGACTCGAAGGACTAAAACATTCATTGCGTACGCGTTTTGTACATACTAGCGCCGGACATTCAAACACAGGACTCTTGTGGCGTGAAACAGACATTGCTTTCAATAGCCGCGTATT
>NW_014560755.1:0-1028 GCF_001313825.1 Dinoponera quadriceps
GTAAATGATATATATTTTTCTTTTGTTATCGGCAGCACGTTGATCGAGCATTTAAATGCACCTGCTATTTCCGTGATAATAAAATGTGAATCGTAGCCGGATAAATTATGGAAAACTATTGGGACGTAATATGAATGTTTATAATTTAAATTGCACTTTGAATGCGCGGGACCTCTGTACCGTCCGGTGAGATGGCAATGATCGCGTACGCGTGTATCCTCTTTNCTCTTTCTCGCACACGTGACAATGCGTTGCGCTATTAAATGTTTCCAACTGTTCGCTTGATAAAGTTTCCATGGGGACATTTGTTGCCAAGACTAATTTTACGCGGTGCGCTAACTCTTCGAGTTGCTCGACAAACCACGAGACGCAATCACTATCGCGACGGCTTTGAAAATACGATAATGATTTGTCATACGAGCAATGTAAATAATACGCTATGCTAAATACCGTATGATGCTGATACGCGTGCGATTTGTGATCCTCTCCCTCCTCGCTCGCAATCTTCCGTAAGATGCACTCCAGATCGGCGTACACGACGAACGGTGAACGCTCTTTCTTGTTGTGGTTGCAAAAACTGAGCCATTTGTCGTCCTCGCTAGGAAGCAGGATGGCACAGTGGTTCATTTCTCCACAATCTATAGTATAGACCTGCAACCTTTCGCTCGAACGAAAATAGCAAGCATCTGTAAAAAAAAAACATTTATAATTAATATTCATTTCAAAAGAAATTTATAATATTTTTACAAATTTTTATACGTACCGGTTGCAGATATACTTCTTATGATCATGTTTGCTTAGTTGCGAGCTCACAAGTCGGGACAAGTTTTTTATCCATACAAAGTGTCCAACGTTGTCATCTCGCGGATCTGACAAGTACAGCAAGTTGACGTGTCTGTCCATCGTGCGGTCAGTGAGGCGTATCGGAAGGATCACGCGTGTCGTTTTTCCTTTTTCTATTTTCTTCTTTTCAGCACTCTACACGTTGATTGATATATTGTTTTGTCGCTCGAAATTTGTTATTTGAT
>NW_014560756.1:0-420 GCF_001313825.1 Dinoponera quadriceps
GAAAAGTGGATATAATCGATACGGGGTGGTTGAAATGGAGCGGAGTGGGACTTCTAACGGTAGTACAAACTTGGGTATTAAACCGTTGGTTAAATATGTATATTCTAAAAAATAAATCTTTGGTAGTACAGTACAAGATTCAGTCTAGAGAGTGTCGAGATTGAAATATTCTAAGCCTCGACTTCGACAAAAGTATTCTAAGTTAGATTTCGATAAAAATACGTTAAGTCTAGGTTTCGACAAAAATATTCTAAGTTAGATTTTGACACAAAAAACAATTCTAGGTTAAACGCTTACCCAGAGTTAGGTGGACGGTGCTTGGAGAGGAGTGCACCGGACCGCGTCCGCGGATGAACTGTCGTTCTCGGGCACAGGGGCCCTCTTTTATACCCAACGGACGGAGCTGGTGTTGAGTTGTAG